>NW_028263371.1:10625000-10790000 GCF_051168715.1 Poecilia mexicana
CTCTGCTGATGCTTCAGCACCTGGAGCTTTGTTACACTGGTCCCATGATGAATGCCTAGAAACACCAAAATGCTTCTCGTTAGCAGTAATTAGCTTTTTTATACAACACGTCGCTTGGGTGTTGATTGTGCCATCAAGCCTATCCATGCAGATGACCTTTGAATATATTCTCTTGTAGTGGATGTTGAATGCAGGATGTGTTTGTCTTTCAACATAGCCAACATTTTGAGAGGTTTCACCTGCTTCATTTTTCACTCTGAATATTTTTGCTAAGCTACATTAAGTGTCTTCATGTGAGACAGCCTCACACAGGGAGAAGTTTGCCCTGGGCTCACAGCAAAACAGTTTTTTGTGGCATAAGCACAAATCTTGCTGAATATGAGGTAATGATTGACATTTTATTCCACTGCCTAAAATACAATTAGAGGACTATCAAGACAACTACCACATCCCAAGGTTAGCAAGAAACAGGTTCACCCTGAAAGCAGACCGCATGAAGTCTCTAAAGCTCTAAAATTGTACTTTTATATCAGAGATATAAAAGTACACACCCGCACAATCAGAAATAGACTGTTCAAGTTTCAAAGGCAAGAAAACATGAAGGAACATTTTGGTAGATAAGACTAAAATTAAACACTTTGGACACCAAAACAGAGGACATGTGCGGTTTACAGCAAATATATCATTCTACACTAACGTCATGTAAACCATGGAGGTGGGGGTGTCATGGTTTGGGGATGGTTTGCTGCAGCAATGACTGAATCACGCAGAATCCCTAAATCCACCGTGTGATTCAGGGTGCTTGTGGAAAATGTGAGACCATCTGTACAAAGCTGAAGCAGAACTGATCCCTAGAGCCGGACAATGACCCAAAACATACCAACAAGTCCACCAACAACTGGATGAGAATTGACAGATTGGACGTCCTGGGTCTTGATCTCAGGGATGTGCTGTGTTATGACTTCAAACAAGCTGTACATGTAACAAACTCCTCAAACATCTCAGCTGACTTTGCTCAGTCAGACTGATGCCACAGACTGGTAAATGGCTAAAATTATTTAGATATTAGAGCGTTTGGATGTGTTGTCGCTCAAAAACTGTTGGCTAACAGAGAACCATTTCTTGTTTGACATATTTCTTCAGATGCCTGCTACCTTTCATTTGATTCAAGCATGTTGAATCAAAGTACATCTAAAACATGCAGGACACCGGGTCTTCAGAGCTGACTTTGGACACCACTGCTCGACCTCAACCAGTCAGGATATGACCAAGCAGAATGAATCAATCCACAAACAAAAGAAAGTTTTAAGGTTCCATTTGTACAGCATAGCAGGACCTCTTCCCTCCCTTTTCTCTCTTGGACTCAAGTTGGTGGAAAATATTACTATCAGATGATAAGGGTCTTTTTTTTTCTTTCCAAGAAAAAAACATATCCAATTATGGGTGAATGATCCTCCACGTACGGTCACCTAGCAACTTCACATGAACTCCATCACAGCTCAGTTGTTTTTCACAGTAAAGTGCATGTTGTCATGGTAAATTTACAGCAAGATCAGTCAGATTTAAAAATTTTTCTTCAGCACGAAATCAGACAAAATCTGACTTGTTGCATCTGATCATTTCACAAACACACTTCAAAAACAAATCAGCAAGTACAAACAACTGCTTGTTTACAATAAGTCATGCTTGAATCCAGGTGCTCTGATCAAGCTGTAGTGAACTCAGAAAGGGAAGCATGGCTCTATTTTTACCCCCATTTTTTGAACATATGGAGACTCGGAGTGGGTGGGAAGCTGGGAACAGTAGCGGGCCAGATTCCAGCATAATAACTGCTGGGTCATTAGCAGGAAGTTCCAATAAACCAACTGGGAAAATGTGAATGTGTGCATGGAGCAGAGTTCCTGTCCTACATTCACCCAAACAGTGTCCTTCAGTTTGTGGCTATTTTTTACCCAATTGGATAAAATAAGGCTGATTACTGCCAGAGTGCTCAGAATGAATAGTGATGTTCATGTTTTCCCCTGAGCTTCTTTCTTAACTTTGGAAACATGAATTTCTGCCCTTGCTTAAGAAGTTAGAAATATGTGGAGATGTACAAGAGAATGCAAAAGTGTTCACATCCCTTAAACTTGCCAGATTATGTAAAATTGTGTGCTGTGTAAGAATCCAGCAGTGAATGACAAAAAGTCATTCACTGCTAAGAAGTGGCTGACTGGGAAACAGGGTGCAGCTGAGAGAGAAGGCAACGCAGGCAGACTGAGGGAAGGCAACACATAAACAGAGAGGAGGACATGAACAATAACCAAGAAAGAAAGGCTTAAGGAAACTAAACTCAAAATGCAAGAATAAACTAACAATTATTACAAATTAATTAACCTATTCGGCAAGACTTAAGCAGACATATACAAACAACAAAGGAAAGAGTGAAAATACAAACACATAAAATGCACGGCACAGTTCAGAAGTTTATATATGAAAAATGTGCAAACTGTTCTTTTTTTACACTTTCACATTGTTTTTTTTTCTGTGTATGGAAAAATCTACAAAGGTTGTCCATCCATCCATTTTCTTACACCCTTGTCCCTTAGTGGGGTCGGGAGAGGTGCTGGTGCCTTTGTCCAGCTAACATTCAGGGCAAGAGGCGGGGTCACCCTGGACAGGTCGCCAGTCTGTCGCAGTACAAAGGTTGTATGAACGTGAATAGTTTTGCAAGACAGTTTATTTTAAAGCACAAAAAAAAAAAAAAAAAAAAAATCCCCGTCCTCCTTGCATGTCTCTGTGGTTTTATTTAATGCTGACTGGTTGTTGAATTGGAATGAATCCCTGAGCACTTTGGAGTTCTTCTCAGATTTTTCCAGGACAAATATTCATCCCTCTGAAGTTCATATAAACAGTGAACTTTAGCTCTTCATCATTTCAGGCTACTGCAAACCGATAGTTTACAGAGTACAGTAACTCTAGGTGCAAATAGTTTCAATCACACTTAGGACTTCTTCTGTAGTAGTTTTTTTTTTTTTTTACAACTTGGTCCAGCTCTTGTTGGGACGATGTCCGTAACTCTTTTAACACGGGACAAAATTACAAATTGTTTGCAGTTTGCAGACATTTTAAGACTAACTGAGACTAAAACTTTAATGTTTATTAACAGAAGTTTTAAAAAGAAGTTGCTGCTTGGATGCAGATTTATAATCTTGTGGTCTTTGTGCAGAACTTTAAGGTCACATGTCACCTACTGGCTCTGTCTTAAAACATCAAGCTGACGGAGGAAACACGTATGACAAAAACAATATGTGTGTTCATATTGACTTCTTTATTTACTCATATAATTTCTCAACTTCCTGTTGGCTAAATTCCTTGCTTTCAGTGGTATTTGCAACAGTCTGTCCCCACAACGTTGTGGTCCAAAAATAATAATTCAAAGTGATGAAATCTGGTGCGATGCAGAGTTCACATTCCTCTCACTTAGTTTGGGAATCAGTGTAAACATTTTCCCAGAAAAACACAATTTATCTTATGCTTAGTATAGCTGCTGATCCTTTTTTTCTTTTCTTTTTTTGTTTCTTTACTTGTGGTCTCATTTTTTTCCTGTGGTTGTATCCACTTTTAATGAGGTTGATGTTTGCTGTGCATAAGACTCTGTTGACATTAAGGTCCCTGCTCCCTGCTTTGTCAAATGTTTATTCCAAAATACAAAAAAAATAAATAAATAAAATAAAATAATTAACCCAACACATCAATGGGTTGTGTCTGGATAGTCCACATTTACCAAAATTTACTTTTTTATGCAATAAAATAATCTCATATTAAGCTCTAAATCAGAAGTTTTGGAGTGATAATCAACAGGTCACTACTTTATCAAATCACAGTTCTCATATTATATTGCTGTGCTTCGATTGTTGAAAACAAAATAAATAAGACATGCATGCTTAATTCTTTAACTGTGAAGAAAGAAGAATATATTTTATATGAGGGTCCTTTAACATGTATTTAAAGTATAAAAATCACAGCAGCTCTTGATTTTGCTAAATATTAACTGATGAAAGCGGATCAAGTCCATATCTTATCAACATTTCACATTTATTTTGGGGAAGCTAATTTGGTTTATTTTGGGGATTCTGGTTGTAACTTTGGCAATCTTTTGCACTAAGATTGTTACTGTTGTCAAGTGTTACTGCTGTAATACATTAATCACAAGACTCACCTCAGATGGGCAGGATCACAGACCACTTGATGATTGGGACAGCACTGTGGTTAAACACCAAGCTATTGTACTTCTAATTTTTTAAAAGTGCAACAACTTTAGACATTGTAGAGAAAGCTAATATCGTCACCTTCCTAAAATAATAGCCCAAATAATTTTTCTATCATTTTTTGACAAAATCCTTTTTGTCGAAAAATGACTTAAAACATTATTTTAGGAAGGTGACGATAAATAAATTAACTAAACTAATAAAATGTAAAAGCCAAGAATTATTTTATTTTAAATAATTAAACATGTGAAACCCCAGTCAGAAGGAAGATTTCATAGGAAAAAAAATCTTATCAGGACTTAATTTTGTTTATAATCATATGTCAGTGTACTTTTGGAAGGACTTCTTTCTGTCTCATCGGGATGATAATAAAAAAAAGTCTTGCTTATAAAAGTAAATGGTAAATTATCTGCTAAATTCCCAAACTTTCCTGTTCTAATATAAAAATGAACAATTTCTTGTTAAAATTTAGAAAAATAACTAATAAACCAAGTTAAAAAAATTGGATTTTGACTGAATAAAGATTCCTAACCAATGCTTCATGAATAGTATTTTTATTTGCCATCCCAATAATGGAGAAAAGCTAAAAGCAAAATATAAAGTTGCCTAATTCCTGGAGTTTGTCCAGTGATTCTTTTCCAAATTGTGTGGAAAACAAACTTCTTTTGGTTCAACAACGTTTATGCTGCTTGGTTTTTTACAATTCAAAAAAAAAAAATAAATAAATAAATAAATATATATAAATATATATATATAAACGTGTTGCTCCATAGAGCCTGGTGATGGTTTGGTTGGGGGTGGGGGTAAGCATAGGCTTTGTTTGCTTGCGCCTTGGGCCGGCTCTGGTCCCGTTGTCAGAAGTAAAAGTACCAAAGTAATTTAGCTCAGCTGGTTAAAACTTTATGTCAGACTGAACCTGTTAATGAGCTTTCCCACGACCGAAAAACCTGCTTGAAACTAGAACTAAAAGGAAGTGTTTTATTTTAAAATGCTTTTTACAGAAGGAAATCCCGTTGAGTGTCGCTGTATTCGTTGTTTCTTAATCTGTCCTACTTTCGCTGAATACTTGTGCGTTGAGACGGTAAAATGGGATTAAAGTTCACTCCATTAACACCTGATAATAACTGCAGAGGAAGCACCGTTAGACCCGCGCGCTCTCACAAACACACACACGCACAGCCGCGCGTTGTCCTCGCGCTCACTTTGGGCGGATGCTGGAGGAAACACCGTTAGACACATGGAGACAGAGGAAGGGTCTCAGACGGCTCTCAGTCTCATTGAAACTCTGCTGAAACTCGAGTCTTTCGCGGTTCTTTGCATTCATTGAGGTTTAAGCTTTTTTCTTAAGTTATTTTTTCACTTTTCTCTTCTTTTCTGTAAAATCTCTGAAGCTCGTGCGCTGTCGCGAGGAGCAACAGGGGGTTTCAGCAACAAGGAGTTTACCCGAGTCCCATTGAAGAACCGGCTTGTCTATTTTTTAAAGCTCGTTCTGGATAGAAGCTTTTTGGCTCTCAGCTGTCTGAGGGGTACGTATAACCTCCATGAGGTGTTCAAGACAGAAAATCAACAAGTGTCAGAGCTCGTTAATGTCCTTAATTTTAATTAATGATTTCCTTTCATATTGCTTATGTAAGAATCCAAGCAGGAATTGTTTCGGCTTTGGTATTTTTATTTGCTTTTTAAATAATTCCTTGTGGAATTTTAAATAAATAAAGATTATGTGAATATGATAAAATACACCACACTATTTTGGAGTTTAAGTATATTCATGTAGCGAGCAAACACATTGAAAAGAAACTTGCGGCAAGTTATCAACTTTAAAATATTTACTTTACTTAAAACAAAGAGGAAAGCATCAGCAAATTGCCATACATTCTTGATTTAATTATGCTAAAACTGTTTTAAGCAATAAAGAATCTAAGAAGCTTTAAGCATTGTGACTGTCTAATATTTCACAAAATATGGCTTTAAGCTCACTTTTTTATGTGGAACCACCCCTTGAATGTAACAGGGGAAACAGGATACCATCTTTGTTTAGCAGCTTGTTTCATTAACACTTAGATTGTTCTGCTTATTAAAAAATAAGTCTTTGAGCATCACAGAAAAAAATGGGCATTTTCCTTTACAGAACTTGGGAACATTTTCTTGAATTGTGTGTAAAATGCGTGTCAGTAAGGTGAGGTGATCCAAATTCAGCAGGGATGAAGTGCGTGAGCCTCAGGGTTTATGTTGGAACAGCCCTGTTCACAGCGGCCGGTTTAAGAGGTGGGAGTTAACCGCAGCTCATTCCAGCCCCTCTTTTTACTTCCTACTTCTGTTTGGGGTTCCTCTTGACATCAGAAGGTCTCAGCCAAAATGTGGTTGCACGTTAAGACACTGGGGGGTAGCTGACATCCTGACATGCCATATTTCTTGCAACTGACTTGGATCTTTGGGAGTACTGGGGTATTTGTTCAACTTCTTAATCTGCACATGGATTAGATCATTATATTGAACCTCTTATACTTGACTGATAATTCACACTTGACTAACTATTCAAATTATTTTAGTTTGTTTGATAAGTTAAAAAAGATTGTGTTTACTTTAGTTTCCTGCAGGATTTCCCCCAGAAACCCTGTCAAGCCAGGTAGTGGGGGCGCTACGGCAGTCCACCAGTAGTCCACTGTGTTTTTGTGTTAGAAAATGTTAACAGTTACAAAAAATTGTAAGGTGCACGAGCATGGATAATAATTTGGAAACAACAGCGTTTGAGGCTAACGGGTGCAGAAAGGGTGCAATTGGAGCACACCAATCGTGCTCTTTTCAGTGCGTCACCTATAAACCTAGCTTAATCCGTCTTTACTACCACTGTTACAGGTGACATAAAAACCCTATTTAAAATAAACAACACTTAGCCTGGTGGGGGGCTAAGTAAAGCCTGGTGGCCCGCCAGGCTTATAATACGCTGGGGGAAACCCTGTCATTTGCTTTAGTGACGCTTATCCTAAGCTGAGGAATATTTGTCGATATTTAGAGTTTAAATCTGATCTTATTCTACAATGAAAACCTTTATAATTTACAATCAAACTAAATTCCTACATTTTATGTTATCTTGTACCTTTTATCCTTTCTTTAGATGGCACTTTCATCTGATGGATGTTTCACACAGAAAGTTGATCATTTTGTAAATAAACAGAGACGTTCCTTACCCATTTTGACAAGCAACAATTGACTTAAACTAACTTGTTTATGGTCTGCTCGTGGTTTACTGTAAGAAATTGTGATCCTGTGATTCCAAAAGTATCTTCTAGCAGGAGGTTTCTCTGTGTCATTTTTGCTTGTCAGTAGTCATGATGTTTCATATAAAATAAATTAACTGGTCCAACAGGGATCAGAATCAGACTAAATGAAAGTATGATGCAGAAAGAAATAGTTTTTAATACTACCATCATTATTTGTGAAAATTAGTAACAAGAAATAAAAACAAACTCACTTTGTTTTAGGTGGAAGCAAAGCTAGGGTATAAAATTGGGGTAAAAACTTATGAAGGGGTGAATTAACACATTATTTACAGTTTTTTTTATTTTCAAGATTCTGAAAGATCCTATCATCTTTTTCTGTCCTGCAGGTCTGCACCCATCAGTGGACATCATGGGTGTCGTCTTCTGTCTGGTTCCAGTCCAGGTTCTGGTCCTGGTTCTGGTCTGTCCTGCTGCAGGTTATAATCTGGATCAGGAGCACAGCATGGTGTTCAAGGGCCCTCACTCCTCGATGTTTGGATACTCTGTGCTGCTGCATCGCCACAACTCTGGAAAATGGTGTGAATCTAATCTCTGTTTTTATGTTACTCAGCTTCCATTTATCTCCTGTTGAACCATAATTGGTCCTTCAATGAAACTCCATTAATCTGTAGATTATCCTGCGTTAGTCTACTTCCAACTCGATCGATCAAACATTACATGTTAGACATTTGTCTTGGATCTAATTGATTGTTATTCATGTATTAACTATCTGGTCATCCAAGCCTAAAATATTTTAATTCAAATATTGTTTCTTTGCAGCCCAGATAAATTAGGCATTTATCTACTTTGGATTTATACACTGCTCAAAAAAATAAAGGGAACACTCAAATAACACATCCTAGATCTGAATGAATGAAATATTCTCATTGAATACTTTGTTCTGTACAAAGTTGAATGTGCTGACAACAAAATCACACAAAAATCATCAATGGAAATCAAATTTATTAACCAATGGAGGCCTGGATTTGGAGCCACACACAAAATTAAAGTGAAATGTTCCCTTTATTTTTTTGAGCAGTATATAATCTTTTGTGCTTTTTCTGTCCATTTATGTACTAAGCTGCTTCTAAAAGCTGCTTTTAGAATATATTGTTTGTAATGGTCTAACTGATTTTTAATTTGTCACTAAATATCATTATAGACAGTATTTGTGAATCATATATATTGTAGCTGTGATTAAACCAAACACTCTGCTGTTCCTACACATATAGACATTTGTTTGGTTAAACGTCTTCAGTTAATGCAGTTCATTGGAGGTCCATCCGTGCAAAGGCCTCTGTGTGAGCTGCTGCTGCACATTAATTAGTCTGTTTTTGGGAGTAGAGAAAAGCTCTTTGAATCCTCACACACAGCTCACCATTCAGACTGAAATAAAAAAAAACACTGACCCTGTCTTCATTTTCTCCCCATCTAACTCAGGCTGCTGGTCGGAGCTCCAGTGGCTCACTCCTCTCGTCACCTGACTCAATCTCCAGGAGCCGTTTTTCGCTGCAACATTATGGATGAGGAGCGCCGATGTGATCGTCTTTCTGCTGGTCAGAGTTTGTTTATGCTGTGTTTTTACGAGCATCAATGAAACACATTTACTAGTGATATGTGCACATGCCCGGATGTTACTTGGAGTGGCAGAGTAATTGACTGAAAATAGAAACACACATTGTTATTATCAAGATATATCATAAAACTGTAATCTTCCCTTGACTTTTTGGTTTGTTGGATAAAATCCCATTGAACTTAAATCTATTCACAAAGGTATGAGATGTGTGAATGACTATCAAACCGGAACAATAAAATGGTTTTATAGCTTTTGTAGAGTACTGCAAAGACGCAGGCCATGAGTAAACAGTGCATTCAAGTATACTAATACATTGACACTGACTTATTAACAACAAAAAGAGCTCATAAAAATCTGCATGTTCTGCCTGATTGAAAACAACATTCGTCTTGTGGAAGTGGCAGTGAACTTTTGTACGTGTGTGCAGAAATTTCAAGTTGTGGGAAGACGTGTGAACCGGAGAGCGATCACCAGTGGCTGGGTGTTAGTTTGTCCAGACAACCTGGAGAAAATGGTGGACGTGTCCTGGTAATGCACAATTCATTATTTTAGCCCATTGTGACTGTTTTTTGACTTTTTCTCTGTTTATGAAGATGAAATAAAAAATGTTATTCCCAGTATGTTCCATGACAGACAGAGGCTGAAAGTCGAAAAAAGATGTTAAGACTTTTCTTTATGTGCACCACTGATCTTCCAGCTGTCACCGGCAGTCTTTCTCTCTCTCACCCTTTCACAGCCTGGATGAACTTTAGCTCTTAGATATGGTGTGTTCAATGATCATTTTTGCTCATTTTTGACCACCAGAAGGGCAATAAGTCTGAAAACAGGAAGGACTTCAGTTACCAGCTTCTCAGGACAAATATGATTTCTGCTCTTAATTTATTGATTGATGATTATATCTTCTGTTTACTTCTGAGATCTTAACACTATAAAATGCCTGGACTGTCCAAACTAACAAGACTTGACATGTCCTATATCTGCTGCATTTTTTGTGTTCCTAGTTTTTCTGCATGCCAGGAGGTGACCAAAGCGTTTTCCAACATATAGATTAGTTATACACAATGTTGGCCTGCAGCTATCCTGCTAAATTTGCTTCCTGTTAACACAGGAACACTCAAATAGCAGCAACGCCCAATGGAGAACACTTCCAAAAACATTTCCAATGACATAAACGCCCTCCAGTAATCTATAATTGTTCAAGTGGTCACTCAGGAACGTCTCAGAATAGTTTCCTTCTGATTCAGTACTTCTGAGGCTTTGACAAACGCAGTTGGTGAAGTTATTAACCAGAGTATGGAGCAACTGCACAACAAATAGCTAAATTTAAAACCATGAAGGCATTCATTAGTTGACAGATCAAGGAAAGCTTTCAGCCATGTGATCATTTCTGTTGCAAAATTAATACAATCAATAAAAATACAGCTGGACTGAAATAACACTAAGCTGCTGGCAATATGGATGATAACAGGGTTCAAGATTTCTGTCACCATGGCGTCGTCCCGTATGTCTGTGGCCGGTTTGGATTTATTGCTTAGGTTAGCGTTTTCTGTCGCAATATCTCAGAGAAACAACGCAAGAACAGTCCATGACTGTCTAAATGAAATGTGTGACTCAGTAATAGTTCCTTGTCAGATGTTGTTTGTGAGTTTCAAGTGTTATATGTGTGTATACGTGCGTGTTCAGGCATGTGCTCACCGCTGGAAGAACGTGTATTACTCAAGGAAAGACGGCCAGAACAACAAGCTTCCTAATGGCGCCTGTTTTCGCTATGAGAGTGACCTGGTATCCTACCAGCACTTTATCCCTTGCTACAAAGGTACACACACACACACACACACACACACACACACACACACACACACACACACACACACACACACACACACACACACACATACCTACACACAAGTGTTTTATCCACAGCTACATGACTAGGTTGTCATGGTGTTGTGAGGGTTCTTGACCTTGCTTCCTCATTGAGACAAAGTCTGAGGATGAAACTCAGCTGTGAAATCCTGTTGGATCAGGCACTTCCTTTTCTGCCTGAATTGCTTTTTTTTAAAGCGCCACAGTGACTTGATATTATGGTTCAAGATTAAGAAATCATAGCCATACCAAGAGATACAGATGTGTGTGAGTTTGGGTATATGAAAGCAGCAGCTGTCCAGGAAAACATTTGGATATAATTCGCTCACCTCCACCTCTGTCCATCACTCACAGACCACCAGAGGAAGTTCGGTGAGGATTACGGGTCATGTCAGGCGGGCATTTCCAATTTCTTGACACAGGTCAGTAACAGACAGGCAACATGGTTTCTGAAATCTTTTTTTGTTCAGTGACAGAGAGAGTTGTTGTTAACAGGATCTGGCTGCTCCTGTTTTTTGTTTTTTAGTTTTTTTTTTCTCCAGAAATCTGAAATCTAAAAATTGCCCAATTCCTGTTACTGGTTTATTTCTTATTACGTCTCTATTCATAATGACTTGTAGTTTTAAAAATAATCAGTTTGTCATTTTAGTTTCTATTGTTTGAAAAAAAAGAGGAAATGTTTTCAACTTGTTTTATAAAACCTAATAAAAGACTGTCACAATCTACCATAATCCAGATTTTAAAGTTTGCTGTGAGTCTTGAGTTTTCGTTCTCTCTTAGGAACTGATCATCGTAGGAGCTCCAGGATCTTCTTACTGGACCGGCTCGGTTGTGGTCTACAACACCTCCAGCAACTCGATGTCGGTGTATCAGGATGACGAGACAGGAGCTGTCAGCTATGGGAGCTACCTGGGTAACACTTGATCCTTATCCTGCACAATCAGCATAAACCATAAACTACAGCTGTGTTTTATTCAGTCAGATTTAGATTTAACCGTCCTGATGCTCTGATATACAATTCAAGCAAGCTGGATCTCTTCATATCTTTACATTTTAAGCAGTGACACCCTGCTGAAAACACATTCAAATACCTTTTGCATGTTTTTCAAAGTCTTTGGTGTCTTTTCTGTATGCTTTCTTCAGTTCTATATATTCCACCTCCATTATTTTTGATCCAAACATCTTCATCAGGAACCAGAACAAACCTGTCTATTGTCAGCTATATTTTATAAACCTCAATTTCTGTGGTGTAAATATGCACAAATGTATTTTAGCAAGTGTAGTTCTTGTGTTTAAAAGCCATCTATGTGTACTGTTACTTCAGGATTCATTGTAAGTTAGAAATACTGCTAAAGTGGGAGGACATGCTGAGCTGAAAGAGGATTTTGTCCACCTGTCTCTTATCTCTGTTTCAGTTAGCTATGCCACGTTTCATTTGGATTTTCAAACACACATTTTAGATACAGCAGAAGAAGGGAGGGCTCAGTCTCTCCGTTTGTTTTTATCCTCATGCTTAAAATGTTCATATTTGCGAGATACACCTAAGACCATGTTAAATGTACTGTGTGTCTGGAAGATTATCTTAGGTAGACATTTATGTTTGAATTTTCCCTGATATCAAGGTGGACACTAAATGTATCTATCGACTCTCACAATGCTGAGCAGGAAATCAGGCGAAAAGGTGTGATGTTCAGAGAGAAACACATACGCAGAAGGAAATTAGTTTTATCACGTTTAACCACCGATCTTGTTTCCTACACAAAGAAACCTGTTCAGTTTGGTTAAAGGTTATTTCCAAAAGGTATTTCTAATCTGAGGAACGAACATCGTCGTACTGTAATTTACTGATTATGGCTGTATGTCACATTACAGTCTTGGTGCTTTGTTGTAAATGTGCAGTTATTGATAGAATCGTTTTAAGTTTGAGGGTCTTACCTATTTAGTAATTATCCAAGTTTTTTTTGGATACAATTATCCCAAAAGAAATTGTGTCCTGAATCTGTGCTGTGTGCTTTTTATAGTTGAGTTTAGATTTAGGTATTTATTTGGATCTGGTGAGACCAGATCCTTTAGACCAAGGGTGTCAAACTCGTTTTCATTTTGGGCCACATCAAAAATCTGAATGTTCTTAAAGGGCCTGTTGTGTCAAAAACATATTGATAAAACCAAATAAACTGTAAAAATATCAATAAGTAGCTGCTCCTCTGGGATTTGTTTTAGTTTTCTTTTTTGAAATCAAAATTACAGATTTTGTGGCGAATATTTAGAAATGTTCATAAGGAATTTTGACAAAATTTGCGGTAATATATGATGTTAAATGTGACTCTTTACCACTCAGAGTTGATGTTTTTGACCAATTTTGAGAAAATTTGGAGTAAAATCAGAAAAAAAGGAAATTTTTTGATTTTGTGTGAATTTCACAGATTTGTGAAAAACTGGAAGGACTTATGTAATTTTGAGTCTAGAGGGCCACATAAAAAGCTACGGTGGGCCATATTTCGCCCCCGGGCCTTGAGTTTGACACCTCGGCTTTATACAGTAAAGCATAAGAATTGCCAGAGGGTGTACTTTCTTTTTTATCATCTCTATTTTGTGAGTTTTAATGTCACCTTGTCACAAATGCATTGCGTCATTCCCATTGCCTTTAAACCAAAGATACATCATGCTAAATGTCACATGCAGGTCTTTTATTCTGATCAAACAAACCTACACAACATTATTTATTCACAGACAGAAGACAACCCAACTATTATACACCCACCCTCTTAGAGGTTTAGTGTAGATTTAAATACAAGGGGAAATATATAATAATACATCCTACAATGACTTGATTATCTAGTAAAGGCAGTATTGGTATTGGCGTGTGGGGTCTAACACACCAATACCAATACTGCCTTTACTCAACCTCAACCTCAACTCATCGAACCACGAAAGGTGACAAAACCATTTTCTCCCTAAACAGGAAGTGGTTTTGTGTGAGTGGGGCTGTGGAGTCAGCAGCAGGGGCAGCATTGCACAAATACATTTACTTCCTTTAAAATCAACAACAAAACCTGAGAAATGATTTTTATGCTGGAGATGCTGGTGCGACTGAACTGCCTATTAAAATGAAATGTTTGACTTAAATGTCAGCCGGGTGTTGGATTATAAACTCAGTGTAACTACTTCTATTGTTGATATTAATTTCATGTAATATGTTTTATCCTCAGTCGTCTATGAGAGCAAATATGATGTTCAGTTCTTGTCCATAAACTGTAGTAGGTATCGGTTTGTTAACATTGCGTCCTGATGCTTCAGGTTACGCTGTAGGAGCCGGTCACTTCCAGAGTCCCTCTTCCATAGAGGTGGTGGGTGGAGCTCCACAGTACAATCAGAAGGGCAAGGTAGGACCAGGAGACTTATTTATGTACAATTTTACTTCACGTACTCAACCCTAATGCAAATATCTGCTTTGTTGAGTTTCTTGAAGTTGTCGCCTGCATCGACGGTTGAAGTCAGTCTCTGTTTGCACATTTCAGGCCTTCATCTTCTCAACAGAGAACAGCAAAATGCTGCAGGTGGTTTCAGAAGTTACTGGACATGAAGTGAGCCTTTCTTTTCATCACCAAGTTGGAGCAATGCACCACATTTTTCGTCTAAAAGATGGGTCTCTTTCCAGCTGGGGTCTTATTTCGGCTCCAGTCTTTGTGTGGTGGATCTGAATGCTGATGGATTGTCGGACCTGCTGGTTGGTGCTCCCATGGCAACAGGGACCTCCAGGGAGGAGGGAAGAGTTCATGTGTACATCAATCAGGGGGAGGTAGGAACATTCATCCATCCATCCAAGTAATATTTCTAGTTTCTTTCAAAACTTGGCTGAAAATATTAAGCAATTTGAGATGCAAAATATTGAATATTGAATATGCTGAATTCTCACAAAGGCGCAGCTGAAGGAGGCGGAGTTTAAGCTGACTGGCAGCGATGCGTATGCGGCGCGGTTTGGAGAGACCATTGCTGACCTTGGAGACCTGGATGATGATGGCTATCCAGGTAGGAACCACACCTGCACAGCCTAAAGAGACTGTGACAATGACAAATAATACTATTGACTCTAATAATGTTACTTCCATTTTCAATTAATTATATCGTAGCTTTATCATATTGTATCAATTATTGAAATAATCGTCAGTTAATTTAGTAATTGATTTATTTTTAACTGGAGTATGCTACTCTAAAATATGGCATTTTCTGGGGAAAAATAGTTTTATCTTCACCTGTTTCAGATTCTGTAAGATTTTTCTAGAGTTCCTTTTACTATCCAATTATTAATTGGCTAATTGAAAATATAGTCACCAGTTTAGCCCAACCCTGTACTGATGTGAAGTCAAGCAGATAGGACTTATTCAAATATTTATTTAGCTGCAAATGCATCCTTTACAATGTTATTGCGTTTAAGGCAATTGAAGTATTTGTTTATTTGCAATTTTTACGTTTCATTATTGCGAAAAATAAGCTCAAGTGGTTAAATGAAAACTCTGCAGAATGTGCCTTTTCTTTTATCTGTTTAATTGATTGCTTGTCAGAATAATTGATGACTAAAATAATGGCTAGTTGCAGCCCTGGACCCCTTCTACATAAAAGCTCAAGTGAAGAAGCTGTGGGTGGATTTGTTTTGCTCCAGGGCACCTCAGCAGTTGTAACTAGGAAGAGCTAAGAGCTGATTTTCTCCTTTCTGCTCTGATCTCCTGCCTCTCTGCCCCTTTATCAAATACCACCACCGTTGTTCAGTGGCATGCTGGGCTAAACAACCCCAGGGCCACAGACACCCCCCTCAGCGCCTGTTGTCACTTTCTGATAACAGAGCGCCATCCTGCCTTTAACACATTGCTCCTACACACATGTATACAACACAGCCCCCTCACCATCTGTGTGTGCGTGTGTGTGAGGGGTGGAGTGTGTTATTAAGTTCATTAAACTGTAATGACAAACTGTTGCTGCTCTGTAAATGAACATGCCCTGTAATCTGCCACTGCGAGATAAAAAGCTACGTGTGAGTGCTTGTATTTGTCACATTGTGGAGACGTACACATTTACCCACTAACATGTGGGGCCTGCGAGGAGACGAGTACTTTGAGTGGGTTTAAAATTAGGCTGAAATTCATTGGAGTTGTAGTTAGGATTAGAGCTAAGTTGGTGTTTTCAGGAAATTAACGTGGCTCAGTAAGTCAAGCTAGTGTTTATTCTGGTGATTGAATATTTGCTAAGTGAATGTTTGCGTTTCAGTTTCAGTGTGCTTCTGGAAAAAAAGAAAAGTTAAAGGCTTCTTTCAAAGAACTGAGGTTAAATATTAAAAGATAAGACTGTTTTTCTTCCCATGTTCACATACAGCGTTTTAGACAAATGTCCACAACCTTTAAAGTTTTTGACATTTTGTCATGCTGCAACCACAAATGAGATTTCCTGTAGTACAATAACAATAATAAATGCATAATTATGAAGTGGAAAGAAATAGAAGCTTACTCTAAAAGACCAGCAGCTGTAATTTTATCTAACAGGAAAATTAATACAGGTAAAAAGATTTGAATATTTTTTTCAAATAGTTGCACTTCATGTTTGTCTGCAACAAGCTTAACTTTAGCTGTAATGACGTTGAAAAAACAATTACACAGGAAATATCACAGAATGCTTTACTTAAACAGTAGTATAGTTTTTAAAAGCCAAATCTTATGGCTATTTTAAGAGGTAATCTGTTGGTACAGTTCTCCAACATAAAAATATACATCGCAAGGTAGAACATTTTTAAATAAAGAGCAACATACATTGCTTTCTGTGTGACTGTAAAAAAGACAAACAAAAGAGTGGAAGAAGAGGTCCTCACAGAAACAGTAAAACCAGCTTGTGTGTGTGGTTGTAGATGTGGCTGTTGGCGCTCCACAGGAAGACGACCTCAGAGGCGCCGTCTACATCTACAATGGCAGGAAGGAGGGTATTTCACCAAAACCATCACAGGTACAAACATCAACACAGAGCCAGAGGCGCCTGCATGATGGCTGCAAAGCTCAGTGTGCAAGCAATTCAGAGTAGAGCGCGTCGCAATGAGCAATTAATCAGCTGATTCCATGATGAATTGAAATGACATAGATCATTTTCATACTGAGGCTGTTTTTTTTTTACATCATCATCCGTTTTGTATCTGGTGTGTGTTTTTTATTTCCACTTTATTTACTGTTGTTGATTGGTGTGTTTTCTTTTAGAAATTTAAAATGTCTTCCAGTGTGTTCTGTATGAAATTAAAATGAATTAGTCTTCTAGAGGGCGGACTTGCGTTATCAATATTTTACTTGAAAATGGTCTCAAAATATTAAACAGTATTATTGTTTATCGCAATAATTTCTGGGAGAATTTATCGCCCAGTAAACTTTGTTATTATTGAGTCAGACCTGGTCCTTACTAGTGAGATATTAAGATTACTTTAATTATTTAGAAACACACTTTAATGTGTTTAAAATCAATAATACCTAACAAAATTTGTTTTATATGTTACTCTGAGAGTTTTTCAGTTTCTCTTTTGGTGACTCATGGATAAAGAAGTAATTTTGAGTTTCATTGTGTATTATATGAAGTAATACTTTGACTTGATCTCCACTTTGTGACCTCAGAGGATTACAGGGTCATCCCTAGGCCATGACCTGAAGATGTTTGGACAATCGCTGAACTCTGGGATTGACATCGATGATAACGGCTACAACGGTAAAGGATCCCATGTGTCCATATCCGCCACATTGTCCTGTGCTGTTCTCACCGGATCAGTGCTGAATGTGGATAAATTGTGTCTCTACAGACGTGGCGGTGGGAGCTTTCCTTTCAGACTCAGCTGTGGTTCTCAGGTAAACTCATAAAAATACTTTATGTTTGACCAAAACATTTTCTCTTTATGGTTTGAAAAACTTTCGTTCTGGTTCTACCCCACAGGACCCGTCCAGTGGTTCAAGTGAAAGCTTCTCTGATTCTGCCTGAGCATATTGACCAGCGGGGGGCGCAATGCCAAGATCACAAGACTCAGACCGTCTGCATCAACGTTACGATCTGCTTCAGTGTCACATTTAAACACCACAGAGGGGCAATAGGTACATTAAAGAAGTAAAGAAAACTGTGTAATGTTTTAAGTCTTTAAAGTCCATTTTACTATTTTTCATATATATTACATTCATAAAAAAAATACTATTAGCTTCAGTGTTTAAGAATTAAATCTGTAATAGTACGTAACTTTGACTTACTTATGTGGAAGATTTCCCCTCTTTCCTCCCTAGAGCTTCAGTATAATTTGACCTCCGACCTCCTCCATAAACCATCGTTCCCTCATCGTTTCTATTTCCACGGCAACGGATCATCGAACAGCACGAGGGGTCATATGAAGGCACGACACGGCCATCCCAGCTGTGCAACACATGTGGCTTACCAAAGGGTAAAACTCTCAGACTCAAAAAGCACAAAAAAAAAAGAAAAACATGCTGATTCCCGACTAGATCAGCAGTGGAGATGTTGAGTGTTTTTATTTCACTGCCGCATGTCTTTTCCTCATCTACAGAAAGACGTTAAAGACATCTATACCCCAGTTCAGTTTGAAGTTTCCTATGGCCTCAGTGAAAAGAGGAGCCACAAAACCCCATCCAGAAAATTAGCATTCATAAAACCCATTCTGCAGCACAGCGCAGGACATCATAACACCATCACCAATCAGGTATCAATCTGTGTCACACAGTAAGTTCAGTGTTTCATTTGCAAAATAACAAAATATTACTTCATAATGGATTTAATTTTATAAATAAGTTGGATTATTACAAGTGTATTTTTTTTAAATTTAGGCTTCTTTGTGGTAAAATGAGTGATCAACAATTTATTAACATGGACTTTGTTTTGTGCCCTTCAAAATAAAAGCCTCTTATAGATTAGTATTTCCTTTCTCTACTCAGAAATACAATATATTATAACAATAATATTAAAATATAAATACAAAATACTACTTTGAATAACCCAGTTCATTAGATAAACGGATTTAAAGGGGAGAAAATAGCTGCTTTAAAGTCAGATACCTAACAGCGAACCCTGCTGCTAATCCAGATGTGTTTACAGCTGCAGCGCCTGCAGCACATTAGCCAACATCCGGCTCCTGTGTTTCACAAAAACAGAGCAGAAAAACAGTTAAGAGAGAGGAATTCACAGCTGGAGTGAGTCATGAGATCATTATTATAAATCATCTGTAACTGCAGGGGTCAGAAGTCAGGGGTCACAGGAGCTGTTGTAAGATCATCAGTGACTTCTGCTTTCATTCATTGTTGCTGGTGTCATAAACAGTACGCTTCTCTATTTCTTTCTCTCCGTCAGACTCGGTTTGCTCGCTCTTGCTCTATGGCGAACTGTTCGACCAACATGCAGCTGTCGAGTGAACTAGTGCTGCCACAGTAAGAACATGAGCACACACACATGAAACAGGCACAACACGTACTCTGTGTAACTCAGAAAGAGAAAGACAGAGGAGGAAACTAAAACCAAATGTGACAGCGCAGTTGAAAACACCTCACAAGTCGCTGTGCTTCAAATAAGACTTCAAAAGATGAGCTCTTCCTCTCTGTAATAATAATAATAATAATAATAAAAACATGGATGTTTTCCCCCTGTAAACACATGATGATAATTAGTTGCAGGGCAACAGAGAACAAACATGTTCTCTGTTTTTAGAGTTCACTGCTTGCACTGAACTCTTAAAGCTGCCAGCATTTTAATCTGCATATTTAAATACCTCTTATTCTCTCCCTCCATTATCTCAAGTTATATCTAGATGGAGATGAGCTGGTATTTCTCAGCTGCACTCACTTTTGCAACGCTGAGCTAATTAAATGTACAGATATTCTACACTGTGAAAAGGCGATTACCATCAACAAGAATGGTGGCGTTTATCAGCAGATTAAGAGACGGAGGGAGGAAGCAGCACAGTGGAAACGAGATTCAAGATAACGAGACCATCCAGATTCAATTAGGGGATTCACCACAGGCTGATTTAATACAGATGATGAAAATAAGATACCATGTTGAAGAATTAAGTCATCACACAGGAACTGAATGTTATTTATAAGTGGAACTCCAACATTGATATTTGTTGTTGCTTTTGTTGCTTGTCTGCAGACAGCAGAAGTTCTTTGCTCTCGGTTCGGGACAAATTGTCCTGAAAACCTCCCTGCTGAACTCCGGAGACGATGCCTTCCTGCCTCGAGTGACACTGAGATTCCCAAACAACATCCACTACATCAAAGTGCTGCATAATGTGAGTTTACGTCATACAGAGAGAGGAAGAAACCATCGTTTGGTTTTACTAATTAAGGTCTCAGTTCTGGCTAATTTTTGATGTTTCCACATTGGAAGATTTAACCTCTAATGTGGAAGAAAGCACAAGTAATTGCTGATCTGGAACCAGGCTCATTACATTCTGTAAATCCCCACTTTAGTATGCTTCACACCAAATGAAAAACCAAATATCTCTGCTTTAACTCTATAACTACTTAGACTTAGATACCCTCTAAAATCTACTTGTTTGTTTCCGTATGAGCAGGAGGCCAACGTCATCAGTTGT
The DNA here is from genome assembly GCF_051168715.1 of Poecilia mexicana. NCBI lineage: Eukaryota > Metazoa > Chordata > Actinopteri > Cyprinodontiformes > Poeciliidae > Poecilia > Poecilia mexicana. Next base: position 10,645,560 of record NW_028263371.1, read on the forward strand.
GATGTCACTGAGGAAGTGAACACTACAGACGTGAAGGTGGACTGCAGAATCACCAGCCTCGTCCTCCCAGCCCTATCTCAGGTAACCGCACTGTTACTCGTCCCGCTGTGCATAACAACGCCTTGGTTTACCACTTTCACAACAGCTGTGCTCCTACGATGGGCCCCCTTGCAAAAGTATTCATTCCCCTTTGAGTTTTTAAGCACTTTGGCCACAAACATGTCAGAAAACCACAAGGAATCCCTGTTAGACACAAGCCATGTGAAAGAAGATGCTCTGGGCAGATTGGAATGAAATGTAATCAAATAATTCACTCAAAGACTAAATTATAAAAATCATTCTTTAAGAGTATAAATGTTAACGTCAAAAGCAAAAAGGTCACAGGTTATGGTTTTTTTCCCCACCACATTGATTGTGCACTGTCTGGTAACTATGATTGTGAACTTGTGGAGTTGTTATTGCTCCTTAGCCTACTGGCTCAGAACATCCCACAGTTCAAAGGTCAAACCAAGAGACTCCTCCAGTCACAGCTCTATTTCAGAGCAAAGAAAAAAACAATTAGTTGAAATGTTAAAGGATTTGGAACATTCCAGAAATTTGCAGAAAGTTGCATTAAGACAAGTATGAAGCTGTAATGTAACCTTTTTTTTCTTTTTTTTTTTTTTTGCAGGTGAACATCAGTTTTCTGTTGGATGTCAGTCAGAACAGCACGCCTGGTGACATTCACATTAACATCAACACCAGCAGGTAATGACCTCACCGTCGTCCCTGATGTCATCTCTGAAGCTTAGCTTTAAAGCAGTGATCCTACAGAAGAGATGTCTTCAGGTTACTACAGATAAAATCCATTAAAAGACGTGTTTTTTCATTTGCAGTGATAATTACGAGACGGTTGAGTTTCTCCGAGATAACACCATGACGCTTGTTCTTCCTTTGAAACATGGAGTTGGTATCAACATCCACGGGTCAGTCAAATTTAGCTACATTATAGCTGAAATAAAAGGAGAGAGATGAAAATGTACAAAATTGTAAGTAGGAAAACATTAGAGATGCTTCAGAGCCAGCTGAATGTCCTTCTTTGTGTTTACAGTTTTGTGACTCCAAAGTCTTTTGTGTTTGACGATGAAGACTTGATTCCAGCTGATTGCTACCCTGAAAAATTCAACTACACATTTAAGGTAGGTTCAGATGTTTCTTTAGGTGTGTTCAGTAGCTACAGGTGAAATAGCATCAAATGTTCCTCCTATTTTAGTCATTTATTTCGTATTTATTTCACTTAGCTTTGATGATTGTGGTTTACAGCTAATGGCAACAGAAAATTCAGCTTCTCCAAAGATCAAATGTTACATTTGACTAATAAAAACTGATTTTTGAAGCTAAAAGCTAATATTGTTGTCTATGCGATTATAGAACATCAACTTGACATTTATCCAAGCCGTTGCATTTTCTGTGTAAAGCCTTTATTAAACCAGGATAGAGGTGATTTTAGGAGAAAAACTACTGGACTGGCAAATTACTTTTCTTATTTGTTTTTTTTTTTTTCGTCACAAATAGTATTAAAATTGTCTGAGAAATTAACTTATGGTTTTCATTCCCTTTGACATATTCTTCAAAAATAAATGCTTAAAATGTGTAACTGTGTAATGAATCTGCGGTATATAGAGTATGAGTCTGGCTTTTTGCCCTAAATTACTCAAATTGATATTTTGATTATATTTTCATATTGAGACGGACATCTTGTACTTGCTACTGATTAAGATCTCTCTCAATTAGGCTCCAAAATAACTGAAGTATTTGTGTTTGTCCTTCTTTTCACAATACTGTGAAAATATAACATGATGTGTTTTCCTAATATTGCCAGCCCTCATTGATCTTATTCATCTAAAATTCAATTTATCTGTGTCTTTACTGTGAAGACACAGCACCTGAGGACAAAAATATTTGTCATTAGATGTTTTCCTGACAACATTTTGCTACTCAGTATAAACCATTTTTCACACCTGTTTGGTACTTTACAGCTATGACACCACACAGCAAATACAGCGAAGTGTCATGGTGGAACAAGCGTGGTTACACCAGTGTGTTGCATGCAGAGCCATATTTAGATCAAATAATTATTAAACCATAAACCACCATCATTTCATACTCATACCAGCTGTAAACAAATAGCTGCCAGTCTGTAAAGCTGCTGAAAAACAAACCTGATCAAATTATTATTGTTATTTCTTCTACTAGGCCTTTGAAATCTCTTAAGCTGAACTTGAATCTTTTGGGTTGTCTGTCATTTTGTTTTCGTGCAGGTGTTAAACTCTGGACCCAGCAAGGCGTTGAACACCGTGGTTCAGATTGCGCTGCCAAAAATCCTGGCACCGTACCCACACAGACTGCTTCAGCTCATCGACTGGAAGGTAAAAACAGCATTAGGATCCAAGTTTCTATCACCCCTAATGCCGAGGAAAGCTAGACGACTGTTAGCTGCACCTAGCGGTAGCACTAGTAGACACTACGTGTTGACGACATTTTGGAAAGGATCTTCCATAATAACGTAATTTTTTGCCTCTTTCTGCAGTCATCACATGGTTCGTGCTCAATAAGTGACAAAACGATTTCAGTCAATGAGGATTGCAACGTTCCTCAGGCTTCATTCATCAAACAGATCATTTTCTTCTTCTCTCCCACCACCACCCGCACAATGGTAAGACGATCTTTCTCTTCTCAGAAATAGGTGATATACATAGCAGCTCATCAGCCAAGGTTACATGAATGTTTAAATGTTAAAGTCACGGTGGCACCAAAGAAAACGGCAGGTCGTAAATAAAGTAGGATTAGAAATGCATCAATCAGACTTTGAGGAGCTGCTTATCTACTGATTTCAGGTGACTCAAATATCTTTTTAGCAGCTATGATATCTGATTATATTAATTTTTTCAACTTTTTCAAATCAGACTTTAAACTACCTTTCCTATGTTAAAAATTGGAAACCATTTGTGACCATCAATTTATATAAAAAATGAAAAACTTGTAAAGCAAAACAGAATATTTCTACATTTTTATTTTTAAAGTTTTACTGACATATTTCTGTATTTTTCTCTCTTGTAGCCTGAGTGAACCACAGACATGTTGCAAAACACAGGTTCCTCTTAACCTTTTGTGCCTCCCCTGCCATCTATTTTAAACGTTTCACTAATAATGAGGACATTGAGTCTTCCCCTAGTATCAGCATAAACAGTGAAAGGTGTTTGTTGTCAGCTCAACAAAGCACAGGCTTTGTAGAGATGTAGTCGTGAATTACTGCTCCCCTATGCAGATGACAAACTGACTTTCATTGGTTAAACTATTTCACATATGTGTGTTTGTGTAGTTCTGTGGCCGCGTCGATAATCTGTGTGAGCAGCTGGTGTGTCGTCTTGGTAACCTGGATGCGGGCAGAGATGCTACCATCCAGCTGGAGATCAGCCTGAATCCTGCTGTGCTGCTGCAAGCACCGGTAACCAGTTCAGATGATCTTACTGTATAAGTTCAATGTTTCCTTCTTTTCTTTTTGTTTTATGAAGTAACTGCAGACTATTTGCTTATTCCAACAGCAGACCAACATGTGGTTAAACTGACATTCATTAATTTAGGGATGTTTAATTGTGCCTCAAGACCTTTAAACATGAAAGATAAACTTAATTAAAAAGTATTAGTTTGTGAAAATAATTATTGCATATGCTGCAAAACACAAAATCTTACTAAGTATTTTTTATCCAGTTTCTAGTGCAAATACATAAGTGCACTTGAAATAAGTCAAAACTAACTTACAAGTAATGTTTCAGCAAGATACACAAGCTTGTTTTACGTCAGTAAGTCCTTAAAATTGATGAAAAAGGTCTGGTCATAAGTGTAACAATCTACCTTTATTTTATCAATCAAAACAAGGAATTATTAACTTTAAACAAGCTCATATTTCCTGCCGAAATGTTTTGTCTTATTTCAAGTGAACTAAGATATTTGCACTGGACCAGAAATATTTGGCAAGATTTAATGTTTTTGCTGCATATCTGCAAAAACTGAACTAAACTGCTTTGGTTTAATCAGTTTCTGCTGATATATCAGCAGGCTGCTCTCCTTGTTACAAAGAAACGCTGCTTTCTGTCTCAGGGCCGTCATCATGTTATGATGCTGGAGAGCACGGCAACTGTGTTGTCGCCCAGAGAAGATGCTCACACTGTCCTAATCAAGGATCAACCTGCACTGGTAAAATACCTGAAAACCATAGACCCAAGTCCAATGCTGAATACTGTGTGTCTATATAAACAAGGCTTTGTTAAGGCGCTGCATTTTTTCCCAAATCCTTTAACAACAGGTCAGGTTGTTAAAAAGTGTTAATAATTTCCAGGTGGTGGTGGAAGCTGTTTTTTCCCAGAAACCTTCAATGGCTGTGAAGATTTTCATCATCGCCGTCAGTTTAGTTTTAGGACTGACCATCTTGACTGCTCTCATCTGGTGTTTGTGGAAGGTAACTGGCTCATTTTAAACACCCAGTATAGATTTTTAATGAGGAAACATATATTTACAGTGTTTGCTGTTATTTTAAGGGTATAAAATCTCTTAAAATTCTGCATAACAAAGTAAAAACTAATAGGGACCATTTGTTTTAAATCTTTATTCCCTGTATGATTTACAGTGTGGCTTCTTTAAGAGGAACTTCAAGAAGCAGGAGGAGTTAAACAGAGACAGCTGGGACTATGTTCCCAAACTTAACAAGAGGGAGAGCTCTATTTAAACTCATCTGCTGCCTCTCGCTGTGACGTCGGGGCATCAGCAGCGACATCACAGAGTTCACACCAAAGCTGTGCAGAAACTTTGCAGCCATGACGGAGGAGGATGAAAGCATCCTGAAAGCACCTGAACCGATAAACCAAATGTGCCTTCACAAAGAAGACTGAGGAAGACCGCAGCACTGGATGGATGGATGGATGGATGTATGGATGTATGGATGGAGGATGGATAGATGGATGGATGGATGGATGGATGGATGGATGGATGGATGGATGGATGGATGGATGGATGGATGGATGGATGGATGGATGGATGGATGGATGGATGGATGGATGGATGGGTGGATGGATGGATGACTAAAACAGCTTCCTGTGTTGTGGACGAACACTGAAGAAGAACCAAACCAAGTGACTTTCTGAAGATCTCAGGGGATTGGAGACCTTGCTCCTGATTGGTTCATACCTTTGGAATAAAGTTCCTTCATTTTGTTTACCTGCTGGTCAGCAGAGACGGAGCACGGACTCACTGGTTGCGTCATCCAACAGCTGCAGTCGACACTGGACTGCAGCGGGCTGCAGGAGTGTGCAGGAAAAGGGAAGCAACACAAATTTTGTGTTCTGAAAGCAGGACACAGATAAAAAAAATGCTGGGAAATAGGATACAATGCTGCTGCTTCTTTTTTTATTTTTGCCGTTTTCCCTTTTGTCACTGGTATGCTTGCGTCTGCTCCTTTGGCAGAATTTTGTGGCACGTCTAGATAACGAAGTAAATCCACATACTTTCATTGTTCACCTAGGAAAAAAGTTGTCTTGGCAATGCCGACAACCAAGTAAAGCATCCTGTCTCTCAGATGTGTTGGGGGGGGGGAAAAAATCAGCATTAAAGAAAATACTTCTGGGTCTTTTGCTACCTGTGAGGATAATCTCACAGGTAGCAAAAATGAAACAGATGCAGGTATTTTGTAAGATGGTGCTAAGAGATCACAGGGGTTCAATGTCTTATGAAGCCTTTATTAGAAACAATTATGAGCTAGCCATATGACAAAATATTTTATTAATTTAACTTAATTTATATAATATTTTACAAGTTACAATGTGTTGAAATGAAATTAAAATGCATAATGAAAACGCTGAAAATTATTAAAATGAAACTCCACCGACTTTGCCAAAGAAATAAATGACATTTACTTGAAAGAGGCTTTTAGAAAAGTAAAATGTATCAGATCATTATTTTAACTTCCTGTATTCTGTGAATGCAAAGTGTTGAAACAACTTCATCCATTGTCTTTTACAAGTCATAGAAATACACATCATGCAAGTGTTTGAATGTTTTATTACATTTTTATTTTTTATGAAAGTTTGTTCTGCACTGGAGCGTCTCACTGCTTTTATCAATACTCCCCTATTAAAATAAAGGATTTTTTTTTTTTATTTAAACATTTGTTCTTTTTTATTATTATTATGACCACAGAATAATGTGGAAAAAAAAATCTTGAGAAATATTCACTTATAAAACTTTTGGATCAGTAAAAATGAGGTAAAAATGTGAGTAATTTCAACGCAAACACCGTCTGTGTTGTGTAGAAACACAGACACAGAATGGAGTTTTTAAAACAAATGAGACTTGTAAACATTAAATGTAAAAGAAGGGTTATTAGCCACTTTTATAATAAGTCACATATTAACTTCAGAGATGAGCTGCTGCTGTAGATGCCCACTGTTAGGTACGGTGGAGGATGTGTGATGATATGGGTCTATTTCTGTAAATCTCTTAGCCAGACAATTAGCTGACAAACAATTTTTGTCACTTTATATCACAGTAACATTGGCAGTAAGAACCGTTATCTAGGAATCGTCTGTGGGACTGGTTACCATGGTGACAGAAGCTGGCGCTTCCTGTCGCTCTCAGATGCAGCTGCAGGTGACGGTTGACTCTGCCTCATTTACCTCCTCCCCATACAGAGTGATGAGTCTCGGATGAACCCTAAACACAAACAGCGATTACGATGCATCCTACAAAAAAGGGAGCAATTCAGTAAAGCAACCTAAAATTTTTTACATGGCATCAGTCTGTTGATTTTTAATTCTCAAGATAGTTTTTTAAAGATGTTTTCAGTTTGAAGAATAACTGTATTAAATGCTGTTCAAAGGTTGCTTGGATTTATTTATTTGGTTAGTTAATTTTAACTGTGTCTAGCCGAATAGCAATAGGAAGAAACCTAACAAATTTACTTTACAAATGGAGCATTACAGTTTTCTCTGTTCTTTACTTAAAAAAAAAAACATAATTAGAAATTGCTGTGGTTTCATTTAAATCAAAATAGACAAGATGGAAAAGCAACGGAGAAGAGAAAAAAGAAAGGAAGAGAGTTGAGGAAGATATAGGATCTAGATAATACACCCAGGAAGTCTGCTTCTACACCGACAGGAAGAGAGAAAAAAAAGGCAACTGAGAATCGAGGTGACAAATAACACAACAGCAACAATGCCACTTAAAAGAGCCCAGTACCAATTAATAACAATGTATATTCAGTGGCAACTACAACCCAAGATAGTGTCTGCAAGCACCAGAGAGCGTACTGAGTGACAGGATTTTTTTTTTTACCTTAAATGGATGAAGAGTACTAATATGGGTGCTTGAGGATAAAAGACTTTAGAAAAGAGTGATTACTCCAAAAGGCAATAAAGGAAGAGAAACAGCATGTCTGACTGTCTTCTCAGCACAAAAACACATGTGCATGGTAACCCAGGAACCCAACTCAGCAGCTTGTGGAACCTCTTTATAGATGTCGGAAGGGAGACTTAATGCAAACTGACTTCATCTAGCAGATTTAGAGAAACTATATCAAAAGTGAGGAAATAAACAGTAAAATTTTTTGCCCAAGTTGGTTCTTTTTTGTCTTTTTACAAATCTGCTTTACATTCAGAATTACTTAAAACTGGCCAGCTTTAGTCGTGGTTGATTGTTTTAAGGTGTGAATGAAAGTTTTTTGGCTGAAGCAGATGCATTTAAAGAACCTTTCTATACTCCCACCAATAAAAAAGACGGTGTTTTGGGTGAACTGACCTTATGTGACATAACAGCGATTATCAAATAAATCCAAGGAATCACTAGTGATTTGGGTTTTAGTCCTGAAACACAGATAGTCCCACCTGATGAGCACTTCATTGGCGATCTCCACCAGCTCTCCGTCGATGTTCCAGGGCAGAGCGGCTCGCTCTGATTGGATGATGGGTGTATTTTTGGAGTCTCCCTCGTCTTCGCTCTCCTCCTCAGACCAGCCAATCAGTGATCGGGGTCGAATCCTCACCGCCGACACGGAGTGCGTCTCCACGAATGGGAAGCTAAACTGTAGAAAGACAATCAGGACGTCACTGTGGATCTATGTGTGTCTAAGCTAAGCTGGTGAAGACTGTGGATCTTTTTAAATCTGTGTTAAGCAGCTTGTTTTGGTGCGTCGGGTTCCTTTCCTATTTACTGTCCTCTGTTGTGATAACACAAGGCGCCAGTAGGGGGCAGCAGAGACTAGCATTGTGACGATCCATATGCGTGCAGGTGTTTCTTGGCAGGATTTCTCTCTGTCTTTTCCGTTTGATTTGCAAATAACCACTAGGAAGTGTCATATAAGCAAGAAGTCACTTTGTCTTTTTTTGTGGTTTGTTTAGATGTTGTTGTTTTTTTTTTTTTTACCTCAAAGTAGCTTGAAATTCAATTTAACATCAAGAAATTATAATCTATGACAAAACAACTTGTTTCTCAACTAGACCGACGGCTCCATTTTGTTTGTCACAATTTTCAATTATTTGGAATGACTGTGGCTTTAAAATAATTTACAATTATTCACATCAAAAAAAATTTTTTTAAGTATATGGTTTATATCCTCTTGCAACTTTGTGTTTTATCTCTCAAAGTGCATGATTTACAGACAGAAGTTTTAAATGTTGGGTATGTTGTTTCATTGCTGAAAAGACTGATGAGAACAGAATACAATAATGTTTACAATACAATAATGTAATGTATGAGGACATTATTCTGAAATGGACATTATTTCTTCATATATATATATATATATATATATATATATATATATATATATATATATATATACATATATATTATACATTATACAGCTACATTATACAGCTCTGGGAACCTTAAGAGGAAACAGCCCAATAGTGAGAAGGTCCCGCTTAAGCATAAAAACATTTGACCTCTTACAGCAGAAACAAACTTTAACTGATGGGATTGGGTTTCGATGTTCAAATCTTCCCAGTCAGTCAGAACCTGACGTCGTCGCTGAGCTTGATGTCTTCTATATTTACATGGTAGCTAACCGAATGTAGGTCACTCAGTTCAATGTGCTTTTCCCTTTTGCTGGACAGTCACCGTCACACTGTCAGTATATTTAGAAAGTGGGTTAACGTTTAGTCTCTCAAGCCACAGCAAGCCATGCTAAATCAGGCTAATCTGCATGATAACTATTTAGTTTTCCTTAGAAAGAGGTGGAGTTTTAAGAAGACGAGGTCACGAGCTGATGAAAATCCCATCAAGGTGCTCCTGACTGCGTCCCGCTGGTGTTTATTACTGCTGGTTTAAACAACAACACTTCTCATCATTAGACTGTAAAATAGGAAAAAAATGGACGAAATGCAGATGTCTGATTTCAGAAAAAGAAAGACCAGAAGGCATATTAGTAATACGAATACTTATAAATGGTAGAGGATTCATAAAAAGAAATTATGATTTCGCCATCATTAAAGATCAATACCAGTCGCTACCTGTTACACAGACTGAGTCAATGATTCCACAGCTATTTAGTAACTACATTATCAGTACGGGTTTGCTGGCTCATATAAATTAAACACAGTTTCTAGTCTTCCAAACTAAAGTAAGGTAAGCGAGTACAAATGTGAAAAACTGAACCATATTTCTGAAACATCAAGTCATGTTATGTATGTGTGGATAATTTATGATGTGAACTCATTATATTTTACAGCATAGGACATGTGTGTTGGGATGAAGGTTGTATAAATGACAACGTGCTGCTGTGTCAGGAGAGAGTAAGTTGCCATTTTGCCACTTTTACCGTAATTACTGGCTATCTGAGGATCAAAGTTCAACACTATATTCAGAGTCTTTAAATGTCCTCGGGTGGTGAAATAATTTTAGCTGGATTCATCTTGAAGCAGGTTTTGTTGCCCTGCTGATGTAGCAATTTCAAGCATCCCATAAGCCGAGCAAAGTAAAACTTCATTAGTGCAGACAAAGCACCTGCATAGTGTACTATGAGATCAAAGTAACATTATTACAGTATTATTACTGTGGCATTAGAGCATCACGTTCTTAAATTCAATAATAGAGGTTAATATGTTTAGTATTCATACTGTTTCTGATTTGTGATGGAGTTGGTATGCCGTGAAATGTGACTGACAACTTTTCTGCTTGTCACTAACCTCAAAATCTAAATATAAAAACATTTAATTGGTATCATGATTTTCAGTATTTAGATTAGGGTTTAAGACTTTCTAACTGATGCTGTTTAAAATCAGATGTAAAAGCCTAAATCTAAGATTCAAAACAATATTTTAAAAGACACACTAACATTACAATGTAGCAATGTAGAATTAATCCTTAGCATAAGTTGCTCTGATAGTTGGTGCTACTTCATTGTTCCTCTCACCTGTCCACTAGAGCTGGTGTACTGCTTGAGGTGCTTGATGAACTCTGACCTGGAAGCATTACCTACTGCGATCAGTGAGGCGCTGCCATTGTCTAAACTGTCACAAACAGGAAGTTTAGAGAGAGTTATCAGAGAGTTAGCTATTATAAAACTGAGAGTTTAAGGTATACCTGGTGTTTGGAGCCAATCCCTGGGGCGCATGTGGGCTCAGACAGGGGATAGACATGACGCTGATGCTGAGGTACAAACCCTGATTGGTCATCCAAGACTCCTCTGCTTCAACACAGACCAATCAGAGCGAGCCAAAGTAAAGCCGGGTTTGTTAGCAGAGGTAGGAAATTAAACCCGCTCAGGTCTCAGTTCACATTTGCAAATTGCTGTCCTCACCTGACTCTGTGTCCAGTTCTTTGTCTTCGCCCTGGTCTCTAGAAAATGGACGAGGGAGGGTGTATTTAAAAAAGGTGTGTTCACAGACATTTATAAATATATATATATACAAAGAAAAGAAAGGAGGAGAAACAACAATTAAACCAGTTATGAAGACATTGTTCTAGTTTTGAACATAAACTTCACAAATACAAGGAATACAAGTAGATGTTTAACCTTTACTGTTCAGATCTGCAAAAAAATAAAACTGTTTCATAAACACCCCTCAATAACCAGAGACATTTTAATATTCTGTATCTTGTATAAATAAACTCCCGAAAAAATAACAGTAAGGAAGTGTTTCTTTTATCAATTTAGTTTATTTCATCCAGTTTTAACTGGGTGATCAAAATCGTATTTACATTTTTTAACATTTTTTATCAATTAGATATTTTCTTGCATCAATGAATAAGGAGGTAAACTGTGAAATGAAGTCATGGTTGAAACAGAGTTTGACTGCTGTTTCAGTGTAGGCACTATGCAAGACAAAACGCATCACATCATAAATGTAAAACATCGCCCTCTAGTGGTGACAGTTTCCTTTTATTATTGGAAAAACTAAATGTGCCACATTAAGCAAACTATAGCTGATAGGAATAAAGCAATTACATATAATAATAATAATAATAATAATAATAATAATAATAATAATAATAATAATAATAATAATAATAATAATAATAATAATAATAAATAGCATTAAATAAATAACAGACTAAAATATGTTAATCTCTTTTAAACATTTTCTCACTTCAAATGTTTTGGGATATTTCATACAGATTGTGTAATTTCCAATAAGAAAGAGGTTTGAAAATTTCATGTCATTTACCACAATGACATGAAATTTTAGCTTTTATTCTACACTAAACAGTGGAACGATCAGTGATGGCGATGAAAAGCGTCTACATTTCTGAAATATGTTTTACAGAGAAAAATGATTTAATCCAGTAATGTTAACGTTTTAGCATTTCTCTATTCTCTATTCCCCTTAAAACCATTAAGAAAATCTATGAATGCGTCTTACTGTTGTCCAAACAAACTGCTTTCTGAGCTTTTTGCAGGTAAAAATGACAGCTGGCAGTCCTCTGGCCTGATGGAGACAGACAGAAAAAGAAACACTTCATTTTCAGCTCACCATAACGAAAATCAACTTAATTTGACTCATTTATGATGTAAAACAGGACCATGAAAAATACATGTTCAAATAGTATCGTCACTTATACTGACTGCCATCCTTTCCTCTTATGAAGTAAAACATTTAAATGACTAAAAGGAAAGAAAATGCGTCACCTCAGCCTGGCCAAGGTCTTCACCACGGCATATTCTCGTCGCCGTGACGATGACATCCACCTCTTCTTTTCTGCCCTCGCTAAGCTCCGGCCGCCAAAACCAAACATGGCAGAGAACCCGAAACGCACCAGCTGACCGCTGGACGAGAAGCTGCACATGTCCACCTGCTGCAAGTGACCTGAACACAGACAGGAGAGACATTCAGACAGGCAGCACTTCCAAGAAATCGCTGATCTGTCATTTTGTTGCCTTTTCTTCTGAGCGTAATCTAATAGCATTTGATAAGCACAAAGCAAAAAAAAGAAAAGAAAGACCAAATTGAACAGAAAAACACCTTGGAAAAGTAAACACACCAGCTGAACGTCTGACAGATTATTACCACAGAATTAAGCTTTTTCATTGGGGAGATTATGTGAGAGACAAAATAGGAACATTTTTTGGGAGGTAAATATCCACCAGCTTCGTATGTGCATACACTGAAGTTGTTGCCCATTTTTGTTAGCAGAAAATTCAGTCAGATTCTCAGTTGAATTTTGGTCTATCCCATGAACATACTGCGATCTAAACCGTTCCACAGTAGCTGTGTTGGATCGCTGTCCTGCTGAAAGGTGAACCTCCTGCAGCCTCAAGCCTTTCATCGCCTCAGCAGGGTTTGCTTTTTTTTTTTCTCCAAAGTTGTCATCTGTGTAGCTCCATCCATCCTGCTCTCATCAGCTCCTCTGTTCCTGAATGGGACCCACACAGCACTACTCTGTCTCCACCGTGCTTCCCTGTGGCGATGGCTCTCTCCAGTCCCTCCAGCATGGACCTATTGGCTGAGTTTGCCTGAATAACAATGTATTAATACGTTTATTGTAATGTTCTCTACGAAACCTCTGAAGCCTTCACAGAACAGCTGGATTAATACTGAGATTAAATCAGTTGCAATCTGTAATTATCAAATAAATAATTAAATGGCATTCGAATGTCATTGGTTGCAACTGATTTTATTTATAGTTGACTACAAACACACAACAAAGCTTTTCAGATTTTAAAATCCGGTCTGTCCTCTAAATTGCTTTACAGAATGATGTTATATTTATAGTCTAATGTTGTCCCAGAATTTATTGAAATTTGACGTTTGCCACCAGTTCACAGCAAAAAGAACAACAATAGCAGGAGCCATGTTTAAATATAGCTGCGAGGAAGCAATGGCCACTAATAGTGACCTCAAACAAGAACGCCTTCTGGTCTCACTTCGTTCCTGGAATGGTTTCATGCGTGGAGAGACCCAGATAAAATGCTCTAACACAGAACCTCGCTCATGATTTCCTTTCCAACGACCTCAGGAGGCAAAAAAAAAAAAAAAAAAAAAAAGAAATACCCATAAAGCAAATGGAGTAAGAAGAATCTCATTTAATATGAACTCATAAACACGTCCCTTTGAGAAAATGCTCGATTAACCTCCAGATGGGTGTACACAATTTGTCACACACACTCGGTACCAAACACAAACACGGAGCGTGCCATCTGGCCACATACCTGCTGTAACCTACTGAACTGCAGTCTCCTCACCTGTCTGTCCTACCGCCTGTCTGTCTGTCTGTCTGTCTGTCTGTCTCTCTGGCTGAATCTGATTTCCTCACCATATGGCTTGTTGTCAGTGTGTTAGTGGAGCTCCATGTGTTGAGCGGGATTAAAGCTGACACGGTCAGTGTGTCACCGAGATCAAGCCTACAGCTAATTTTAAAGGCTCGTCTAATATTTATAAGCAATGTAAACAACGGAGGGGAAAAAATAAAAAATAAAAATCTGGAATATTCTTTTTCTTAACCTTAAACATTTCCATCCCTCGTCATAATGTTTAGGTCTGCATTATAGATTTCTATGAGCAAGTGATCGGGCGGGCATGCAGAAAACGACAAGTGTTAATATTATCTTATACATTCACATTGTATTAATATTAATATTAATGTTCTCTTTATGAGTTCTTTCAAAAGCCCAGAAAAAACAGGCTTGACATGAATCTGTTCATTTTCCAAAGCTGCCTCGTCTTGTTTCGGGTCACAGGGGGCGTGGTGCGTGTCTCCAGTGAAAGGCCAGACAAACTGTATTGGCTGCCACTTTATCACAGGGGCTTACCAAAACACACTCAAGGCACACAGACACACACCCCGAGCTAAGAGTAATTTAAGTGAGAGAAATTAACTTGACATCAAGGTTTTTCAGTGTAAAAGAAGCTGGAAACTTGACACAGAAAGTCATCAGCTGGGATTTGAACTCAGGAAGTTGCAACTTCGAAACAACACTGTGAATCTTTTTTTTTTTTTTTTTTTTTACATTTCTTCTTGGAAAATATGTTGAAACTTAATAATATTTTGAAATTATTTTCCTTTAACTTTACAATAATACAATATTTAGTGTCACATAAAATTTGAATAAAATACATTGAAGATTGTGTTTGTTCTGTGACAAAAGAACATTTTTGCTTAACACCAGGCAGACATTTAGTGCCACAGCATCAAAGAGGTTAACTCAGGAAACAACTGAGCTTCATTAAGTGCTGAAAGAGCTGTCCAGGAGTAAGTCTTTGAGTTATTAGACAAGGTTCAGAGTGAAATAAATCAAGTTTGATGACAACAACAAAAAAACAGTGCATGAGATGGTGATTTATCAGCAAATTATGAGTAAATTCAGATCAGATTTATGGAAATAAAAGCCTGATTCAGTTCATCTTTATGGGAAAATCATCTTGCTTTACTTTGACTGCTCTTTGTTGTTCAGATTTTACTCCTATTAGTGTCACTTAATACTCCCAGTTTCTCTCTCTCTTTTTCTCTGTCACACACACAGACACACACACGCACGCACGCACGCACACACACACACACAAACACACACACACACACACACACACACACACACACACACACACACACACACACACACACACACACACACACACACACACACCAGCTACCAGTATTAATTATGCATGATGAACCATCTCACCAGAAGCTGTCAAACAAAAACAACAACACGCCTTGCTTCAAACCGATTGGCCGACAGGTTTACCTGAGAGGAAATGGAGAGAGGTGAGGAGAGGTCAGTGGGGGGGGGGGACCACAAGCAGCAGGGAAAACCTGTGATTTAGTGAAACCGATCCGACAGTCGGACATCTGTCGTTTTCCTCCCTCCAGAGTCCAGTACCACCATCTGTCTGCATGTTTGTTGTTTTTTTTAAACTCTGGTCCCTTCGCCACTCAAATGGAACGACAGCCAATCGCATTGAAGCTCAGAAACGATAAGAGCTCCTGATTGGTTTTCACCTTGACGTTTGAACAAATTGAATTTAACAACAGATTTACTGCGGGCGGAAATCAATCCGAACGACCTGAGGATATAGACGTAAAGTAGACAGAGTGTATTTAACACAGATGTTCAAACTGGTGATGCAGAATGGAGAGAAAGCAAGCGTGCTTTCTGACAATAAAGATAAATGAAGTCAAGTCAATATTCATTGGGAAATATATTGCACTGATGTTTGTTGGTGATTTGTAAACAACATTCACCCTTTCGGAGACATTTTTATGGGATCTTTTCTATTAAAACACACATCAAACTGTGTGCAGGAGCTGGAAAAAAAAACAATCCACCTATAAAGTCTGACCTGGTCTGAGTTAGAAACAAAGGGGCCGTACCTAGAACAACGTGGAGAGCTGCTGTGACTGGATCTCTGATTCCATGGACTGAACAGGAAACCACATCTGTAGAACCTGTCGAGGCAAAAATGAAAACTCCTGAAGCTTCCCGCAGGCCCGGCTGCGTTTCTGCTGCATGAAAAGGTCTTACCGGCAGGAATGATCCCCAGCGGCAGAGCTGCTCTCACTGGGTTTTCTGGAGAATCTGCATCTAGCTGAGCTCGGAGAACCAAAGCGTGGCACAGCTCCGCCACCGATCCGTCCCCACCGACACACACCACGCTGGAGGACAGGTGAAGACACGTCTCCATCAGGACAGATGGATGCAAGAAACAACTCTACGCTCTTATTGTGAAGGTGAAGGCATTTTGTAAACCTTTAAAACTTCCTTAAACTCCAATAAAAATCTTGAAAAGTTGCGACTCTCTAATAGAAAAGGTTTTAAATATAGTTTTATTAATTCAGTTAATAGTTCAGTCAACTTTTTTAATTCTTGTATTTTGTACAAAAATGAATGATTCAATATTGTGATCAAGGCCCCTTGGTTTATATTTGTCTTCTACAAATATAAGATGACAAATTTAATATAAAAGCTGTGTGAAGCTGGAGAAGAGTTAACTTTAGCAGTGTGGTGTTAGCACTATGCAGTGAGACGCTCCATCTTCATGACTGTGTTTGCAGTAAATAGGAGATAAACTGGCTCCGCCTCCTTCCCCCTCTTCCTGGGGATGGGATTACCTGAAACTCTGGTCGCCACGGTGACAGTCAGCCTAATTGGCAAATGTAGGTTTCAACCAAATCCTCACCAGTGCAGCCTCACACACACACACACACACACGCACAAACGCGGCAGCTAGCTTAGCAACGCTGAGCTAATCTTCTCTAAGCACATTAAGCTTTATGAGTGCTGAGCACAAAAGCTGCTTACACACACACCCAGACACACACACACACCCTTATACACCCAACCACAGGTAGAGCGACAAGAGCTTCATAAAAGTTTTATATTCTTCAAGAACACAAGGTTTTGAAACAGTGTGAAGCAGTTCTTAAAGCTCACTCTGAGGCAGGCAGTGGAACAAGGTCAATGTGATTCATGTAACCTGTGTGTGTGTGTGTGTGTGTGTGTGTGTGTGTGTGTGTGTGTGTGTGTGTGTGTGTGTGTGTGTGTGTGTGTGTGTGTGTGTGTGCGTGCGTGCGCGTATGCGTGTGTGAGAGAGAAATCAGTCTGGGTCAGTGTGTTTTAGTGTCAGCCTCCCACAGTAAACCTCTGTTTGATTACACGTCTCACTTCAGTGCGTCACAAACTCATACATCTCCAACAGCTCCATCAAAGCTGCATCTTCGACTGATTTGACACGTCAGATAGTTTTTACAAGGAGAAAAAAACTACATCAAACTTTATTGTGTGAATTGTAAAGTCACCTGTAATCACTTGGTCAATTCCACACGGAATAACTCCTGGGTTATTATGTCTTAAAATAACCCAGGAGTTTTAAATAAACACGTTTTGGAGTGGCCCGGTCAGAGTGCCCCCCATATGAACTGGGAAACGGCAAGAAAGACTTTCAACCTCAACGATCGTCACCAGAGAAACACGCAAAAAGCTGCTCAGCAGTTATAAGAAGGGATGTCGAAAGATTTCTACTTAATGAGAAGGATAATTAATACGATGCAATTTTTAGTGAAATGGGGACAAAAACAATTATTTTTTTAATCTTTTAGTTGATACACTTTTTACACTGTGTTATGGCTTATTTTTTAAATGTATGGGTCAGTTCCTATAAAAAATAAACATCTTTATTAAATAAGAATAATTGCCAGGAGTTTGAAAAATGTTGGGCTTAATTGTAGCTAGTACAGAACTAAATGTGCACAACATTTAAACTTTAACAAGGAGATTACAAAACCCCTTGTTTTGTAATCAGTTTCAACTCACCTACATTGGAGGTGAGTTGTGAGTTTTTAAATCACTCTTTCTCAGTTTTAATGTTAGACATTATCCACTGTAACCTAATTTTGAGGATGGAAATGAAATCTACTGTCAAAATGAATGAGGGTCGATCCATATTTGACCCAGAGCTGGGTTAAACGACCTTCTTTTCATCTAAATGGTAAAATGTTTTGCATAGTCCTTCACACAAAACTATGGATGAACAAACAAGATTTCGAATGAAAAAGAAAACTTCAATTCCAAAACATGTATTTTATTTCATAAAAATCAAGAGATATGAGAAATAAAAGAGAAACAACTGACCCATCGTATTCATCCAGTTTGCATTCCTTCATCACTGAGAGAGCATGACCCTTCCTATCAGTTACTGCAGAGACGGACAGAAAGAAAGACACGCAGGGACAGACAGAGGGAGAAAAAGGAGAGGTGAGCAGATGGAGAGTCACTGAGATGGACAAAGATAAAGTGTTCATGCATGTGTGTGGTCAGATGTACATGGTTGTGTGTGCTTGATAGCTGCCAAAAGAAAAAGTGGGACAACGGATATCGTGCCATCTGCTGAGAGAAGGGAAAGAGAGAGTTGAGGAGTAGCTGTGAGAAAAGAGGAGAGGGTGATGCAAGCAGGAGAAGGGGAATCGTAGAGAAGATGATGGAGGAAAAGAAAATGAGAATAGGGCAAAAAAAAAATAGGGAAAGGAGATGAGAGGAAGTTGTGTCCCTCTGTCTTAACAGATGGACTTAGCTCCGCCTCCAGGATCAGGTTACCTAGCGACCAGAAACTGCCATTAGCTCTGACCTTTGGACCTGGACACTTAAGCGCACACACAGAGATTTCATATCATATTTTTGTTGTTGTTGTTATTTTTTTATGCCAATACAGAACAAATTTCTGTAGCAATTGAACTGATTCTTATCACAATAAAATAAACTGCTAAACTTGAATGGCCTTAAGCGTAGCAGAAAGAGATAAGCAGCGGGATGAGCCAACCTGTGATGTCAGTGCGGACGTCGGCCATCTTAAAAAGAGGAGCCACATGGTCTCTGTAGATGTGAACGGCCTCCTTCTTGTGGCTGCTCGGGTTGATAAACACCTTCACATACCTGGGCCGGGTGCTGAACCCTGCACACACACATGGATACACCCGCAGTGAGCCCCTCCATCACTGCCACCCGCGACGCGTTTGAGCAAACCCTGCAGGATCTGGTTTACAGCAAGCAAAACCGATACTGCAGAGTTAACAGTGTCCGCTCATATTTACGTACATTTATGTAAGTTGCAATCAGGGTCAATAGCTTCAAATTGTCAAGGACCAAAGATGTTTTCTTTATGCAGATTGTGTTTAAAGCAGGTTAAAAAGCTGCTCTATTAGTTTACAAAAAAAAAACACAAAAAAGAAACAGGTGAGGGATGTCATCAATTTATACTCAATTGTTGAAACGTGCTTCATATTTTTCAAAATCATTTCTCTAATCAAAAGCTATATGGTTATTTTAACATGACTCAATGCTTATTATCTCCGAATGAATCAGTTGAAGGAGTTTATCATTCCCATCTCTTTAGTAATCTAGAATATTAACTAGAGATTAAAAAACGTTCCAATTTGCTGGGCTTGATGGGTGTGCTTAAATAGATTTAGTCTCCACGTATTCAGTGCAATCTGCTTTGTGAATCGAGCGCAGATATAAAGCAAAACATTGGTAAAAAGGGAGCACACTGCATGGCTATTGGTTATAAATAATGAATTTAGTCCTAACAGCCCAGAAAGAACCAGAGTCGACTCCTCAATGACGAGTTAATCACGTAGAAACTCTTACAGCTTAGACTACAGCTCCCATTTCTGGAATATGAACAAGTCTGAAGACTGTGTGTGCATGTACGTGTGTGTGGCTTTATAGGATTGTCTCCAAAATACACACATTCGCCGAGGCTCCCCCCACACAGCTCATCATTAGGCAGATTTAGAGACCGCATTATGAATCCCCATAGACTAACTTAGATCAATACACACACACCAGCTCCATTATCCAGCTCATGACTATAATCTGCTCCCACCAGGCCGTGACCTCGCCCTGTTAATGACCCCACTTGCACACACAAAGTGCACCTCCTACCATCACTCCATGGTTCTGTCCAGGTTCTCCGGAGATCTTATGAGGAGCCACCTGACACCTTCATCACATCGGACCCCCAGCAGTGCAAGAAGCCACACCCGCTGTCTTTAAGCATCCTGTCCAATATTTATTACATTTTTGTTATTGTATCTCTATTTATACGGGTCAGCCACCATATTATTTGGAGGTGAAATAAGTATTAGATGTGTCATGGATTTTTCCAGCTTAAATCTTTTAATGGGGACGAGATAAAATTCACACCAGATGTCAGCAACAAGCCAAAATTATCCACACGGCCAAAGAATATCGAAGCAAATTCGTCTGCAAATGAAGCTACTGGTACAAAATATATATAATATATTTGCAGAAATTGATGAAATTGTGGAAAAGCCTTTTCTGGTAATGACAACTTCCAGCCATCTCTTGCAGGAGACGAGTCACATGAATTTCTCAGAAGTGATTATGACCCATTTATTAAAAACAAATTGTCTTTGAAACTCAAAGGTCATGTGGGTCCTCTGTATGCACTCTGATTGTTGCTTATTTCCACAGCTTTCCAGCTGGAGAATAGTCAGGTCATTAATGACCTGACTATGGCTGGGAAATTTCAACTTGTTTTATCTTCCAATTGTTATCAAGAATGTCTTGGTGAGTTCATCCATTCATTCTTTCTTCAGTTAACTAACGTATGCCATTCTTTGGCGTTATGTTTTTGGGGTGATATACAGAGTTCCTCGAAACAAGGTGTATGAAATTAATTCAAAAGAGTTCAACGTCGGGGTCTTCTGATTTGACAGCATTTCACTGAATCGTCCAGATGTTCTGCAGCCAGCTTTAAACAATGCTTTTTCTTCAACAGTGGAGTCTTATGCAGCTTGTTCTCAAAAAGACCATTTTTGAGTGAATTACCTATTTTCATAGAAAAAAAGAAAAACAAATGTTTAAAGGTATTCCTGAAAATCTTCATGATATTCAAATTTTTGACCCATAATTTAATTTTGCAGACAAATTCTTCTTGATTAATTTCTATGTGTAGATTAATTGGATTGTTGCTGAAATCTGGTGTCAATTTATGATCTTATTGGAAATATTTAAACTGAGGAAAAGACTGTCATGTTTCAGTGTGTATTTCACCCTGCAATTTATTTTTGTTGAGATGTTTTTTTCATTATGGTTTATGAGTAAAAGGAATTGATGAAGGATAGCTGTTAAGTCTCCATTATTCAGGAGTTATTTTGAATAACAGAGATATTCAAAATATCTCTGTGAGGTCGTCATTCCATACAAGACAATGTCACCCGACTTTCTACATAAAGAGAAACTGCATTAGTAAATCTCGGATAAAGGCTCGTAACTGATGCCGAATCTGTACCATCCACTGCTGCTGCTGCTGCCGTTGTTCCGCTAGCCAACGGAACGACGAAAACAGTAATACTGGATGAGCTAATGAGCTATTTTTATTAAAACAAAATCAGGAACTACAAAACCTCTCCTCTGCACAAATCATAATTTAGGTTTCCATCTTAACTTAGAGTCCCATCCTCAGGGGGCTGTAAAGAACTGTAATTCTCTCCCCTTGCTTTCATGCGAGCTGCCACCAACTCAGTCACAGAGAGTATCAGGAGTGGATTCTGTTCAGTTCTGATGCGTTTCTCAGAAGACGTCTCTCGGTCTCGGTCAGTAGCATGTTGCTTTGGTTTTCCAAACCGTTGCCATGGTAAACAATCTCTGTGTTGTCATGGATCAGTGTTGAATTTCCGACACAGGACTTGAAGCTCAACTGCTGAACGGTGTTGACAAAAACAGAGGCTCCACCTGAGGTCACAAATAAAGGCATGAACTCAAAACACACCTTGGTTAAGCTTTACTAGGATTAAATTAATAAACCTTAACTTTATTACTTACAGAGTTTCAGTAACATTTTGGTGCTTTATGAGCACTAAAATGTTTAGTATACAATGAATATTTTGATGTTTGGTATATAGTTCAGTATGTATTTAGCCTGTTACAATTCATAACTCTTGAACGTTTCAACTTTTTCATTAAAGCCAAGAACTTAAACTTCATTTTCTGTCATTCATGTGATTGACTATAAAGCCTGAAACAGAACCGTGACGTAGGAAGGAAAAAAATAGATGGGCTTCTGGTTTTTATACCAAAAAAATGTTCAAAACTGTGTTATGCATTTGCATTCAGTCACACTAAGTTAAAACCTGAGGATTTTGGTTTGGACTTTTAGCATACGACTATACGTTGATCTAAACCCCTCAGCTGAAGCTCTGCTGTGCTTAGGGTCACACGTTTTCTGGCATGGTAGGAAATGTATTTCCAGTGCTAGCTTTCTGCAACACAGAGTTTTACTTGATGGACTGCATTTAATTCAGTAGTGCAGATTAAAGTAGGTAGAATTCAAATGCACATCATGCATTTCAGGTTTTTTTTTTATTGTAAAGAGAGCCAATGGCTTTCCCTTTCACGGTCGTGTGTCACTTTGTGTTGGCCGTTTACATAAAATTGTAACTACAAATGCATTTGAATGTGTGGTTGTGTTTTAAAACGTCATGAATACAATCACAACCTCAAAGCTACAATTTTTGAAATGTCCAAAATTACTTTGATTATTGCATCATCAATCTTTGGAAATGTTATCATACTTATCGTCATACATTTTGATGCGTCGACCAACACAATGTAAACGTCCTACAAGGCTGGATGGAAACAGTTTCACAAGTATTTGCTTGAGCTGTAATCGAAACATTGTGAATGAAGAAATTAATCCTAATTCTGGTATCCTGACGTGAACGTTCAGGGATGATCGGGAGAAATAGCAGGTTCACAACTGATCACAGAGGTTTTAGGTTTCAGTCCCCACCTCCTCCTATCCATATGCTAAACGCTCCATAAGCAAATGCGTCTTCTACTTAGTGTACGTGTGTGTCAGTGGGTCACACTCTGGATAAAAATACATTTAGACATCTCTTTAATATTTTCCACTCTGGTTTGCCGGCGTTATCAAAGGTTCACATTCAGATTTCTCTTCTCTCCTTTCAAGTTACAGTAAAACAAAGATTTTTTCCTGACAAACCAATAAAGAGAGAGCAAAGTAAAATAAGTAGGGGAGGGAGGAAGTAAACAGTCTGCTCTCATCCTGTCTCTATGGATACACAGGGCTTCACCAACAAACTAGTTAATGTGTAACACCGAGCTTGCTGTAAAGGGCCACAAAGTAATTTTGATAGACAGACATGCTTAGACTGATTTCTTATTTGTAAAAAAAAAAAAAAAAGACAAAACACAAAAAATACAGTAATCAATATATGTTGCTTATATATGCTGTTAATTAAAACTTGAAAAATAAATATTTGGTTAATTGGTCATGATACAAGAAAATGACTCATCTACCAACCATGAAAAGGATGAACTTTCAAGAAAGTCAAACTTTTTGAGAAAGAATAATATGTCCCAATTTCAATTGTATGATCAGCTATATGAGTTTATGAAAATCTTATAAAAAAAAAAACATCCATTAATCACCATCACTTGCCAGAGGAGGCGCCAAACATCCAGGTGCTTGAAGTAGTTCAAGTTGTGAAAGAACACAATTTACAACATCACCCTAAAATGCACAACCTGTAAAAAATAAATAATCCAACATGGACTTATCCATTCTAAATATGTCCTGAAATAATTTAAATAGTGAAGCAATGAATTTAAAATAGGAAAAGAGAGGAAATTTAAACACTTGGCAGATGAAAAGACACTAAATGTGGATTTAAGTTCTGATAAAAACATTTTAAGAAAATGATCAGTGATAGATTATACTAAGCTGAACCCCCCCTCTAAGTGGGTTTCTGTTACTTCACGACCCCATTCAGACAAAAAGAAAAAGAAAAACTACTATAAAATTATATCTAGTGCTACATCTGCACTTTGAGTAATTTAGTTCAGGGTAAGGCAAACTATATGATTTTAAACTGATGAAATTTTGGTTTGATCCACCTTTCTTCTTCCATTGTTACTGCAGCTAAATTAAACTGCAATGTTCGCAAATAGCAGAAATTACAGATAGCTGTGAGACCTTCCTTGCTTAGTTTTGGACATTAGTTTTCTTAAAGTTGCACGGCAGAGCAGAAAATCCAAATAAAACCAAAGCTAAAGATCAGTAATGATAAAAGATGGCAATTTTACGTTTAGAGAAAAGCTGCATACTGGATTAAAATGTCAAGAGCATTTAAGTGATATCAGACAAATAGATTCTGTCCACTAAAATATTAAAAGTCAGTAAAAAATTGCATAGTGCGTAACTTATAGCTAACATGGTGTTAAAATATATTTCTCCACACATTATCACTGCTGGGGCTTTCTCCAGTAACACTGGACTGTAAGTCTGTTCAGCTGTTTAACAAGTGCAGTCAATTATTCCGTCGTCTGACTGCATGTATTGAAACAGTCTCTATACTGCATAAATACTTACCTTTTGTAGCTCTGACTGCCATTCAGTTTCTGCACAGCATTCTGCAGCTGCCTCACACAGCAAACGGGACAGAATGACGCTCTGGAAACAAGAAACAAGGTGCTCTCTGCTCGCCATTGTGCAACCTAATGTTCGGACCTAGAGGTTAAGAAGCGGCGACGGTGTTTGCGGCGGCGAGACTGCCCACTCTGCGGCACCAAGATCCATGCAACAATAGGCTTTTCATACTGACCTCTGGCTGGAAAATAGGCTTAATGTCCACAGAGCAGCAGAGCGACTGACTGTGTTTACCTTTCACATCCA
The DNA here is from genome assembly GCF_051168715.1 of Poecilia mexicana. NCBI lineage: Eukaryota > Metazoa > Chordata > Actinopteri > Cyprinodontiformes > Poeciliidae > Poecilia > Poecilia mexicana. Next base: position 10,670,240 of record NW_028263371.1, read on the forward strand.
CGCACACATGCAGAAATAGACTCCTACACTGCGGTGTTTAAAGTCACAAAGGCCGTCAAAGTTTGATCTGCAGTGTGACCACTCGAGCTGACACTCGACCTGCGAGCCATTCATGAGCGTAAGTATGAGGCCCATAACGCGGCCTTGAAGAAGTTGTGACTTTGCTGCGGGGGCCTCAGGGGTAATCTGGTTTGATGGACAGACAGACGCGCAGTCAGACAGGTGACCAGCGATAACGTGTCAGGCTGATGCCATGGTGGGGGAGCGACGGTGGCCCGAGTGTCAACTTTGACCTCCTCATTTAATGATTGCTTGTAATGTCTCTGTTGGGCTCAGCATAGATGCAGAAGCAGAAAAAAAGCTGAAATGTAAAGCATGTTCCATACACACAGCACTTCAACATTTCCATTGTGAGTTAACAGTCAGCCAGGCACTGCCCACTACAGTGCACCTGGGAAATCAGCGCATGGGAAACTCAGAGTGCAGTAGCATCCAGGACTTCACTGAAAAAGCTCCTGACAAGCAGATGGCTGCCGCTGAGGAAGCTGCCTGATTTACTAATAGATTAGCTGGTACACCCTTAAGTAGGGGTGTAATGGAAAATTTTCTGTACAGTCCTTTCAGTCGGCATTCACGCCAAAACTAATGCAGACTTGTAAACTAGAGCACATGCAGAAAGTTTTGGTGCGAATCTAAAGCGTAATTTCTACATTCCTCTGCGTAAGCAAAGCAGACAACTCCTAACGTCTGCTATTTAGGAACATTACATTAAAAGTGCACAACACCAAAGCTTTATGCCACAGCTTTTAACACCCATGAGGTACGGAGCTTGTTGATTACTCAACTGAAACAACATCAAGTTAAAAGTAAGGCGCAGAGAAAAGGTTAAAGTTCAAATCTATCTGCTTCTAGCGTTCAGCTAGAGTTTCTACCAGCGTTGCTCATCTAGATACAGAATTTATTGATCTGCTGAAGAACAGCATCCCCACATCATGATGCTGCCAACACTATGTTTTACAGAGGAGAGATGTGCAGAGTTATCTTTCTGCATGTAGTTTTGTTTTGTCTCATCTGACCAAAGTAGTGTTGATTTCAGTGACCAAAGCTATGGTGTAAATATTTCGTCTATGGTCTGAAATTTAACAAAAAAGACAATTAAAATAGTAATTATGCCAAAAATTGTAATGATGTTCAACAAAGAATGAAAATGAGACTAAAATACTTAAAGGAAGATGAAACAAATCAGATCTAATTTTTTGTTCTGAGAAAAGGTTTGAACAAGTTAAAAGCCTAGCCAATGATTATTTACAAGATTGCTATTAATTACAAGTACCGTCTACTTTTTTTTAAACCTATCAATTCATCATGAAGGCACTGAGACATTGACACAAGTTGAAAGGGAGAGGTGATATTCAGTGCCAGTCATTCAGCTGCCAAGAAAAAAGGTTTTACCTCATGTATTACAACCTTTCAAGTAGACCAGTTTAACTAATCTTTTCTGCAGACAACAGAAGACAACACGCGCTGACAGCATGATCGTTACTACTGCTGAATGTGTATGTGTGTAATCTGTGTGTCTTTGTTCTTCTGGATTATCAGATTAGCTCTCCTGTCTGATGTAACTCTGACTCACCTCACTGAAATGAACGTGAACAGTCTTGATGGAAACGATTGCAACAAAAAACACAGATAATGTGGCCAAAAACTGAAGTTGTGCTCAGTAGTTGGTTACCTACTGTATTTTATTATTGATGTTAGTGCAGATACAGGTGCAAACGGGGATGAAACGGTTAATCATAATTAATCAATTATTGAAATAATTGTCACCTAACTTAATAAGAGATTAATTGTCAACTTGGGTGTACGGATGCAAAAAAAAAGATAATTTTCTGTAAGAACAACATAATATAAGTAGTAATTGAAGCCAAAACTGTGCAAAAAATTTAAATTTTGCATTTACGATAAATATATTTAATATATTTAAGCTAAATATGTTCTACCTAGAACTCCTCCATTGACAGTTTTAGCTTCACCTGGTTCAAATTCTGTAAAAAATAAAATCTCCTATTAACTAATGTTTACTATCCAATTAATAATTAGTTAATCCAAACATTAGTCAATTTTCCTAAAAATGATCAAACACTAAAGGGATGCTATGTTATTGCATCTTTTAAAGTTTAAATAAAGGCTAAAAAAGCGTAAACAAAGTCTCTTTACTGATACATCACTGTCTAATGTGATTGTCTTATTGCGAGCTGCATCACTCAGCAGTATTTGCATAATCACCTTACAATCACAGATGAACTGAGTCACGTTTCCATTGCTTCAATCTTATGTAACAGAAACAAGCCGACTCTTAGCCTGGACTGTCAGCAAGTCCATCAGAGTGACGCCACGCTTCGATGCACACAGTTTGGTTTCATTTGTGAAAATGACCAAAACATTTACCTGTGAGCAGTTCTTTCAGAGTGTTATACCAGGAGTGTGTGTGTTCTGCGGAGGCGTTGTGGAGGTGCAGCGTGTCCTCCTCCAGCCTCTGTCCTCTCCTCCTGCTGTGGAAGAGAGCGAGGCCGAGCACGGCTCCGCCCGACTGCTGGCCCGCCATTCGCCTCCTCTTCACCTTCACGGCGAAAACGTCCTGCAGCAGCACCTCACCTGCCTGCGGCACGCTCCCTTCCCCTGCAGCGAGAGATGTGGGCAGCGTGCAACACGTGAGCTCAAAACGCTAAGACAAAATCTACAACATCTCCATCAGATCCGGAAAAAACTAATATCGCCTCTGACATTAATGGAACATTTAATACCCATTTATTTAAATGGTCTAGTAGTTTATTCTGCACCATAAAGTAAAAAACTATAAAAGACTAGTGACTACAAATAAATTGCAAGAGATTAATGGAAATATTTTCATTCTCTTTAGTTTAACCTTCAGCTGAAGGATGAAGGTTAAACAAGAACGGTCAAACTGCAGCTAATTATGTAATATCGTCTGCAGAATTATTCACTAATCTATTGATTGGCCTAATGCACAGTCACATCCTCCAATCATCCGGCTTAATCAGGATGGGAATCTGAAATCTGATTGGCCCACGTCAGATAAACCGTCTAATTCTCTCAGGATGCTGTCAGCACAGCTAATGTCGCACACTGCGTTACATAACACTCACATTTTATTCATAACACACACAGAATACATACTTTTTAATTGGTTAGATTTCTTTAAGCTGGTATAGTCGATGATGGATTGTGGATGGATTGTACAAGAATAAAACTGAAAAAAAATTGTTTTAGGATTCTTTTAAATAACATTTCAGAATAAAAAAGGTTTAAACCACTCGGTGTTTTGATATTCGGACAAGCCCAGCGTACGAAATGAATTTGAATGCACCATGAAAGCACAAAGGTTTGGACTTGGCAGGACAGCACCAGCGTGTTGTCTCATCTGTCTACAGACCAGTCGACCAGTCTAAGCATCTCAATTGACTGGCTAATGCTGCGGGCAGCTGGATTTGGACTTCAGCAGAGTTTCCTTCAGTACCATTGATGTCTACATTTATCTTGAGTAATTCAGTTAAATTCGGCCAACTTTTTTTCTCTCTCCTGTGGCTGCGTGAACAACCTTGATGAGAGTCCTCTCTGTTCTGTTTCAGTGTCACTTTTTGAAGCTGCGCTACAGAATATTCTGCATGTTTACCATTACATCCCTGGGAAATATCCATTAAAAGTATTGGGGCAAGATCATTCAGTGTGTTAAAAAAATTAGTTTTTTCTTTTTTATGAATTCAACATGAAAATATTTGTATTAGGCTACATGTGATGACACCTTTCACAGCAGATGGGCAAAAAATTCCAACTTCTCGTGACAAATAATAATCCACTTTAATTATCTAAAATATCTACATCTGTTGATTTATACCAACATGATCTGGTTTAGAATTAAAGCCCATATTAAAGAGTGACCTACTTTATGTTCACTTGTCAAAACTATTCATACTGGGACACATACAATTTCTTTAAGAGTTTTAGAAGAGAGCAACTCTTAAGCTAAGGCCAATATTTATTTACTTTTCGCAGTCGATGCAAATAAAAAAAATAAATACTAGACTGCAGCTCTGCCAGTAATCATAACCGGATGATATTAACTTAAACACCAGTTCATTAGAAACAACAGAGCATAAAACAATGCAACAGCATAAAAAAGACTAAGATCTGAATGTGGACCGATTCATCGGGAAACAGTTCTAAATGGTTATTGGTGATTAACCTCCTCTGTGGGAACAACCGTCCTGCTGTTATCAAACACCAAATACCCCAAATCATCCACCGTTGTTCCCCCCGAGAACCAGGCCTCCATATGTTGAGGTCATGGTTCATGTGCTCAGATGATCTGTTATTGTTGTATTTTCTGCAAGCAAACACAACACTGCTCGTAGGACTTAAAATAGAGGGGTAGAGATACCAAAAATTGCAACACGTAATATTACCTTTAGGTTTTATTCACTCTACTTTTTCTCTGGATTTCGCTGCAAACCTCATTCGATGAACCTGGACCAATTTGTCAAACTGTATTTGACGGAAACACCCGATGGCTGAAATCAAGAGGTGAATGAAAGCGGGTAAACTCAAATCATTTAATAAAGTCACCAAAATTTTAAAAATTATTAAAAGTGTAATATATATAAATGGCCCATTCAAACTATCTAATCTAATCAGCAGGAAAGACTATGTTTTTTTTTTAAATCTTTGCAGAGAAATATGACTCTGATCTGTGCTGACGGAGCCGACGGAGAGGCTGCAAACTCACAGGCACTGGTTTGTTCCAGATGGAGGAAAGTTTCCCATCATGACCTCACAACCCACTGTGCCAACACACACACACACACACACACACGCACGCGCGCGCACACACACACACACACACACACGCACACACACACACACACACACACTACACAGTGGCAGTCCAGTCTCATGGTGACCGGGCCATGTGGTAACTGTAGGGAGTTTTGGATCATAGTGTGATCACGCGCATACACAAAAACCCACAAGCATACATTCACAAACATATGTGTTCAGAGGATAATCATATATTTCCCTTGGACTACACCTTATATCTGTAACTTGTGGTGTTATTATAATGTTGGTTACAAAATACCATCTACTTTATACGCAGCTGAATTTTAAACGGCCTTCTGTACCTGTTAGTAATGTTTCTGTGATAATAGGAAATACAATAGCCTAACATCTATTTAAATCCAAACAATGATTTGGATTCTATACATTTCATAGTCGCAAGAATGCACCCAGTAAAAACCTGAAAAATAATAATGTTTTTCATTCTGAGTTTCAATGCACCCCACAAAGAAAAGTTAGAACCATGGTAAGGTTTTAGAAAACACAAAACATATTTTCTCACTAAAACAGTCAAATCTAATGCAGTCTGTTCTCATAATAACCGATTAAAGTGAGAGAAAATCTGCTAAACAAATTGCAAAGTTGTATAGCTATACCTGTAGCTATACTGAGTTTAATTTGCTCAGATAAGAGCAAAAATAACATTAAATTTACTGCAATTGATCCAGTGTCACATAGAGCTTCTTTTAAAATGTGATCTAAATCCTAAGAGTTGTTTCAAAACAGTCTGGGAAACTAAAACCTTTTATTGAATACCAACTCAGAGATTTTTTATTTCTTATGAAGCCAGTAATTAAATAAATCTGCATCATCTTCTTCAGGGTCGATAGAAGGACTGATGCAGTGTGCCACACAGAAAGAATCGATATAAAACTAAATTCCTGTGTTCTGATTTTTCATCATCATTATCCTCAATTATTTTGCTAGTTATCAGTCAATTGGAAATGCTAAAGTCCAATATTTTCCCAATCAAAATACACCATACCTAAGAGTTGACAATAACAATGTTTCTTAAAGTATCTACATTTCCTTTGGATTCTTCTGCAGGTTTGATCATTTCATAGCAGAGATTTTGGAAACAAAACAAAGGCATCTGCCATAGTACAGCAATTCATAACCATCTCTCCATTTGTTTGGTGAATTGACCTGAAGCTGCAGGGGACTGGAAATTAACCATAAAAGTCAGATGAGATTTTAATGTTAAATCAACTCAACTGTCCATGGCTTAAAACTCTCTTATCCACCTGCAATAATGCAAAACTAATCTCTGTATCTGACAGCTCCGGTTTCAGTTTCCTAACAGAAATAGATTAGATGAATTTATGTTTAGAAATAAACAAGAGCAGATGATCCATTTATATAGAAATATCTCATCAACACACAGAAACACACACACACACACAGCGTGCTGACAGACTGCCTATGTGTATGTGTGCGTTAATCTCCTCACACTGAGAGACTCTAATAACCCCCCACGGGCCGAACCAACTGCTCTCTAGTGCTGCCAAAACACATGCACGCACGCACACACACACATGCACGCGCGCACACACACACACATGCACGCACACACGCTTACGCAGTGCTGGCTTAATGACATTAGCTTGGATGAAATACAACAAAACAGATTGGCTTCAGACACACAAACACATTGAATTTACACCTTCATCCTGCTTCACTAACCAGTTCGGTCTGAATGGCTTCCAAGTAAAAATCTACCACACAACAGGAAAGCACTAAATATGAGCAAAATGGTACAAAAACATTACAGAAATGTGAGGAAACTGGAAGCTGTGGGCACTTGTAACTTTGTAACCCTTTCAGTTCAATATTTACAGAAAATATTTTTTCAAATACACATCAAGTTTTGGTGTTGGGAGAAGTCAGAATTAATTTGACTTGTAAAATATATTATTGATATGCACGAAACTTTGATAATATATTCCTTTGTGAGACAAAGTGCAGGGCAAAGTGCCTAGAGGACTTCATAGACTATTGTTTCAAACACCATAACAGAAATTACCATCATCATAACAATTTCTGGTCACTAATCACTTTTTGTGTGGTAATATTCTTAAAGCAGCAGACTTGTCATTAATCCCATGGTGAGTACTACAAATACATCACACAGAAGCATCTACATGTAAGCAATGTCTTCTTAGACCAAAGGGCTTATATTTACAATGAACACAAACAGTTTAAGTAAGAAGAATGATGTGAATATGTAATGGGTGTATACAAATGTCTGTAAGTTTCAGGTTGTGTCAAACAGACAGACACAACAGCAGCTACACTCTTAGAAAATGTAGCTGGGGTTGCATTTTGAACAGCATAGGAGTTGTTCCCATTTGTAACTGACCTGTGGGACTCTCTGGTATGATGGCGGTCCATGTCAGCCTGGTGCGTGTGAGCAGGACATCGTGGCTCTTTTTCCCCACTTTGAAGATCCCTCGCATCAACACACTCTCACTGACAGATCACAAACACACACACACAGTTTGAGCTTATTTCAACCAATCAGATGTTATTTACACACTTCCATCACTAAAGTTACTGATAGATCAATCCTTAAACCAATCAAATTAACAAAGAAGAAACAGGTGAAAGAGGCTTTCTCGTTATCTTTTCTCAGGCCTTCTCACTGCCATATATGGAAGACAAGTAGGGCCACTGAAGAAATAATAAAAAAAAAAAAACAATAATGGCTTTAATCTCAGAATTCTGACCTTAATGCAGATGAGTGTCTTAGAGAAACCAACTTCAATGACCGAGAAGTGAGTCGAAGAGGAGAACTAGCTTTCTCTTTATCAAGTTTTCTTAATACGACAGGAGAAGTCAGAACTGAGGCTGTCTTACAGAAGCAGTGTCTTCAGTCAGAGGCTTTTTCGGATAGGTTGCAAGACTGACTGCTATTGGAGACCACAGTATCACCATCTACAATGACTCTTTTGAAGATAGTTGGTTGATATGAGTTACAACATTTAATTTACCTTTGGGATAATAAACTATTTTAGAAAGACATTAAATCTTTTTTGTTCAGTGGCCAGTAATCATCTTCTCTAGTCAAAACTCCCTGATGAGAAAAGTAAAAAGGCTTCCTGTCATTAAGGTAGGAGGGATTGTTGAGCTGTACAAACAAGACGTCTTGCAACACTCCATCAATGCCAAGGTTGTTCGCAGTACAGTCATTTCAAATTTTCTAAAATATCCTGAGTGGGCTTAGACAAAAAAGTCATGCAGTGGACCGAATTAAAAAAAAAAAACCCTCACTCTGCCAGAGGACACAATGAGTTGTTCAGGAAGACAAAGGTAGATCATCAACCCAAATGAAGGCCCTCACCGACTACAGCCCAGTGACCACAGGATGGCATCTGGGAGAGAAGAGCTAATGAACCATAAAAGATCCTCTAAAGTGTCTTTATGCTGCCCCTGACCACAGGAACAAGTTTTCTAGCGGCTCAGTGATTGCAGCAACACTGTATACTCCCATTTTTCATGCTACAATGTCAGAAGCATGTCTAACCTAGTTAGAATCACAACATATTTAAGAAGAAGTTTTTCTGGACACATTTTTGTTAAAGAACAATGGTGTCTGAAGAAATATCAGAGGTTTGTCAATGTTCTTGTAGTGCAGCCTGAGGCAAACATAAATAAAACAGTGGGAATCTTAGTTTGTACCACCAGCTAGTAGCTATTTCATCACTGTGCACTCATCAAGCTGTTCGGTAACAGAACAGTGCAAACAGCCCCCAACCTAATGATTTCTCAGAGGGTTTTCTGATACTGGAAGTGAATGTGAAGTACGGACAAAGAGTATCATCAATTAATCAATCAATCAATCAATATTGCCCACTCACTGTCATAGAGTGGTGGAGTAACTCACACCCTACATGAAATGATCATTGTGAAAATGTTTTTTAATTCCACTTATATTTTTGTGATATTGGAGGACTCACTTAATTTATGACCATGAGTTTTGCTCTCATCATTCTAAAGGAGAAATTCAGGGGGAGTAAGAATGAAGAACATATTTTTACCAGGATGTATTAATTATAAATGTTAACTTAGTACAAGTTAAGAACTGCCAGAAGACCTGTGTGATTGAAAATGTCCTGTGTTGGAGGAAGACCTACAGTTTGAATATTAGCAAACATAAAAGAGCTAAAGCTATGGTCAACAAACTAGCAGGTTGAGTGTTTTAACCCCTTAACCCTTAATATTTAAAATTATTCAGAATATAACCGGTTTTGTTTAGCAAGCACACTTTTAAAAATGGTCTCAATTTAAGCGATTTATGCCTTTAATATGCACAAATCTGCAACCCTGCAAGAGTAAACGGATGGACAGAAGGATGGATGGATGGATGGATGGATGGATGGATGGATGTGCACAAAGAACAAAGAAATTCTGATTGAAACCTACCAATGTAAAATGAACGAGAAATTTCAGAGTAAATGTATTCGTTAAATTCTATTTGTTCCATCAAAGTAAAAAAAAAAAAAAAAAGAAAAAGCTACTTGGAAAAAAATAAAAGAATAATTTCCAACCAAGGGTGCACTCCGTGTTGATGTGCTTCTCATCCTACACATAGCATCCCAACTGTTATACCATTTTACATTCATAACATGGTGTGAAAAAGTAAGTCATTAACCACTTCCGTTGAAAGAGGCCTTTTATTTTGAAATAATTCTCTAAAAGGCTTATCTGCATAAATCCTCCCTTTCCTCGTTCATTTAATATTAACTTTGTAACATGAACGCGTGGAGGAACTTCATTTACTACTCACCTCTTCTCCTTTTCTTTCTCCACCTGCTCCTCTTGTTTCCGCTCCTCTTCCTCCTCCTCACTTACCCATCGCTTCTCTTTCTTTTTCTTTTTCTTCTTCTTGCTGCTGTCTCTCGACTCCCCTTGCGCTTCAACCTCAAGCTCCGACATATTTACACGCTCACTCGAGGAAACAAAAGAAAACGAAAAGACAGAAAGAAAACACCACAGATATAAATTTGTTTCTGTCCGATAAACAAGCAGTAAGCTGATCACGGTGTGTATTTCCGGGGTCTCGTCGCTATGGAGACAGGTAGCGGCTTCATCGGGCACGCGGCCGATCCACTGGTGTGTAATCAACATGCATGCGCGGTCACACTCAGGGGCGCGCATGCATGTTTTTGTAATATTTTGTGAAACGCCTGTCCCATTTCCTACCAGACAGAAATTATTTGGTTAAATGAAAACTATTTCAAATCTAAATCAGACACTTATATGAATAATATTATATTTAACTGCCTTTAACCCTTGTTTAACCCAAGAATCAGAACTGCATAGATCTAGATTCTAGAGCAGTGGTTCTTAACCTGGGTTCGATCGAACCCCAGGGGTTCAGTGAGTCCGTCTCAGGGGTTCGGCGGAGCCTCTGCCGCAGAGGTAAAGACAAACTTGTGTAAAGTCGTGATGACGCGCCCCGCTTTGCCATCACTTGCTGTAGAGGATCAAGTTACATTGCTTAACCAATCAGCGCTGCGGAGGAGCACTGATTGAAGGAGTTCCACTCTTAGCATGGATTTGAACTTGTGTCTTTAATTACTTCAGCAAAGCTCACCGTTTTTACCAAATTCTGTAGCTTTCGGTGTACTTCTAAATCTGCTCCTTAGTCGCATCTTTTCGGGGTTGGTACTGCCTCTAGTGGCGTGGGGGTGGTAACACAACTAATATAATTACATTACTAAATCAGAATACCTCAAAGTCTTTATTATTTATTATTAATTTTTCATTCTCTTAAGAATGTAGAGCTAATTAAATGATGTAAACAAAACCTTAAAGTGGTTCCAGTTTGTCTCGCTGGCCAACCCGTTGAAACTGTGGCAAATTTTAAATACCTTGGGTCGATCCTGGACAGTCAGCTCAACTTTGCTGAAAACACTGACTATATTTTGAAGAACTGTTCTCAGAGACTCTACCTTTTAAGAAGACTTAGTGATCATGGGGTGCCCTATGTCTTGAATTTGGGAAAAAAAAAATCATATTTTATTTATCACTACAGAAGGGTTCAGTGAATGCACATATGAAACTGGTGGGTTCGGTACCTCAAAAAAGGTTAAGAACCACTGTTCTAGAGTTATAAAATTTGACAGATTTTGATCAGACTAAAATAACCACAATTTATGCATAACCCAACATCCTTACAGCTGACCAAAGGTGTTTTAAATCATTGGGTGACAAAGCATGTATGAAACGATACTAAATTATGACACATGGTCTGTATAAAACATCCTATGATAAATGTTTACATCTGTGCACCAAGCTACCAAAACGTATTTAAAAAGTTATTTAAATAACTGAGACTCATTGCAATTTATTTTGTGGTGAATATTACTTGTGATTTGAAAATAATGACAATTTGAGTAAAGCAGTGGGAATATTTTTGGTAAATGGGATTTTCTTCCTAACTAGGTCACAAATTTTCAGAAAAATCCAAAAACCTTCAAAATACATTTCTGTACAACGCCTGCTGGAAGTCATGTAAAATAAAAATAAATTAATACATGATCTTAGCCAAATGTCCTGTGCTTTTGTCGCTATTAAATGACTCACATCCACTGACGAAGTATATTACGTTTTGCAAAAGGCCAGTGAAGAATGTCTCTTGGGGCATCCTGCAGTTTGATACACCTGGATTGTTGTCGAGATGTGTGTCCTGTGATGTTATTTAACAGACACCTGCCGGGCAATCAGAAAGGAAGGGGGGTGGATTGTGGTATTAATTCCATATTATGAGCTCCGGCTCAAACATTCACTCTGCATGTGTGCTGTTGACAGATGGCTGAGTTTAAATCTGCATTAATCAGTGTTATGATCAGCCAACAGACTGAAACACAAAACCCCAATCACAAAGACAGCTCACAATACAGCTGTAATGCTCCTAATGCTGCTGTTACTGTTGTGTGATATTTTTAGGATGCTCAAATAAGGGTGAAATGTACTTTATATTTGCCATTTAAGAAGCATCTTACAGCTTTTGTGCTTCCTTGTCTTTCCTGAGACTAAGAAAAGCTAAGCAAGCCTTTGTTGTAACGATGCTTCTTTCCACTATTTCTTATATCACTGGAAAACCAATCTCTTTCTACTTAAAGTTTGTCAAACAGCTTATTCTGCTATTTAACTCTTGCTTGGTGTGTTTTATTTGATTGTATGACTGAATTTGTCAATTTATTCATTCACCTGCCTGGGTTTTAGTTGTACATAGAAGAATAAAAAACAACCAGGACAGGCACCATCGTGCTCATGATGGCTACCACCTTGGACAAGTAGCGCAGGATGGCATCCATCTTCTCAAACCAGCATTTACGGCAAGTCAGGCAAAGTGTTGCGTGTTCAAATTTGGCGCACCAGCGAGCTCCAAGCTGCTTCAAAAAATGTTCAGCGAGGCTGAGGTCAGGGCAAAAGGCAGATCTTTACATCTTCTATACTCAAATTCTCAAGTTAGTCTCTGGTTAATCCGATATCAGTCTCAAAGACTGAATGCTTTGCAAGTTTTTTGTTGTTTTTTTTGGCTGCAAACCACATGTTCAACTCTCCCAGTATCTAGATACATGTTCAGCTTAACCAAAACAAAACACAAATTTCCTTACTTTACAATTTGATTTTATTTTGTTCTGTTTTTGTTTGGTTTTGAAATAACGGTTGCACTATAATTATTTCTTCATCACTTGACAGTCTTTTTTTCTCTGCAGTCTTTTGCTTAATAACATTCCACTTCAACAAGGAGAGTAAATGGTGGGATATGGCCACCATATTGTCCCAGTTGACTTACACACACCGACGCACGATCAAGCAGTAGGACATTAGTGTGTGTGCATGGAGGGGGGGGCTCTCATGCATAAACAAGATCATTTTCATAAATTAAAATCTCGCCTGCAGAACGAACATCTGTGCCCTTCACACACACATACACACCAATCCTTGTTTTGTCCTTCACATAGTGGGATAGTGTTGTTAACCTGGTATTCTCTGCTAGGAAATTTGTAGTCTTTTCACTTCTGTCAACATGAAATTCATCCAAACTCTTTTCAGAGGACTTACAAAAAGTTTTACAAGGCATGAGATTAGCAAATGAGTGTTATGTTTCATATGTTTTATAGTCTAATCCATAGTGTTTGTGTGATGCTGTTGCAGATAAACTGAGTCTTAACAGGCGAATGACATGAAATTCCTTTTAATAAAAGGTCTTTATAAACATCTATCTTATAAAATATGAACAAGAGTCACATGAAATGATAACATAACGCTACAGAAACCATATAAAAAGCAAAAACTTAAAAACAACATGAACAAGATTAACACTTCAGCCCGACAACAGCCCAACAACATCGCCTCACTCACTGACCCCAAAAATATAGAAAAATCTTTATTCTTTCAACATTTGGAATCATCATCTGAGCATTGCTCAGATTTTTTAACAAAATTGCATAGTTTTCTCCAGATTATTGCTCATTGATTGTTGATTATTTTTAAATGACAATATGGACACCGACAAGACATTCGAAGAGCATCTCCTGCCAGGTGAAGCGCTACAGAGAAGGTTTACGGCATTGTTGAATCGCCATCGTAAAGAGAAGTTAAAGACCCTGATGAGTACAGAAGGATGACAAACAAGCCTGCTCTCTCTGTCTTCATTGGTCTCATGGTCCTTCATCCTCAGGAGTCATGAAAGATGGCGTTTAACTGGGCGTTCATCAGCCGTTCGTGGTGTGAGTGTCCGTCAAACCCCATCAGTTGTTCCACCTGCAGCTCACCGCACCGTGGGTTGGGCCCCCCGTTGCCATAGATGGAGGGATGGCCGCCGGCTCCTCCTCCGCCTCCGTAGTGCACGCTGAAGGAAAAGCTCTTGTCGTAGTCGGAGCCAGCGGTGGGCTCGTGCTTGAAAGACGAGAAGTTGCCGTTGATGCTCAGGGGCGGGCTGAGAGGTGGGTCGAATGCCGGGCCATCGGACACCAGGACTCCGTCGAAGAAGGGTTCCAAGGAGCCGTATGGCTGACCTTTGACCTGGTGGAAGATATGGGAAGGGTCCATGGTACCGTAGGGGGGGCTGGGCAAACCGGCGGTCAGTCCAGGGCTCTGGTAAGAGAAGTGTCCGGGATAGGCGGCGGCACCAGCAGGGGGAAGGTGCGTGGGTATGTCCGGTGTCTGCTCTGGAAGGAAGGTCCGAGGGTTCAGCTGAAGGCAGCCTGCCACCAGGTTGGTGGTCGGCTGAGAAAGTCCTGAGAACACAGAGAAGGTCTATGGTCAGTATCGATCGATGATTTGGAGTGAAACAAGACCTTGTGACATTTCCCTTTAAAGTGAAACCTGTCTCGTGAAGTGCTATCCAGTTGCTCATTATTTTGTCTGGAGAAGTTAGTCTGAGTTGTTATTATGAGGCCCTGGTTTGAAGGTGAGTGCTCAGATTCAGGTAAATCTTTGTTTAAAACTTTTATTTTGAAGTTAGAGAGGAAGTAGTTCTCTGCTACAAAGGAGGCCTCCTCCTCTTTTCAACCTGTTCTTTTTCTCACCATTTTGGAAAACCTTTATGAAAAACAAACTGACAAGATTCAAGCAATTTGTAGACACTGTAAAAATACCAAAACAAGCTAATCATTAGCAGCTAAAGTAGAATTTGTTATTTCATCATTTTTAAGTAGTCCGCACTGGATGTGGTCACTTCTATGGTTCCAAATCCAGAATATGTAGATTGAAATGCAGTTAACGATTTATATATATTTTTGGTATTCGTCTAGACAAGATGGACTCTTAGTCATTAATTATTGCCTAGCTCTTGTCTCATTTCCCCAAACCCAATTTTATATACAGTGTCTTCCTGTCTAAATAGCTTCATGTTTTGTCCCTAGCAATGAAATGTAATGGCACTTATGAAAAATTGTCAATTTGGGATTTACATTACCTCATCCAAATTTTTCATTATAATTTCATCAAGTATGTTCTAATATTGCTTAGTATCGCAGTGATAAATTTCTCACCTTTGCAAAGCGCCTGGACGAAACTCATGAGGTCGGGGGCCTTGCCAGACCGCAGGATCTCGCTGAGAGCCCATATGTAGTTCTTGGCGAGGCGCAGGGTCTCAATTTTGGATAGTTTCTGGGTTTTGGAGTAACAAGGGACGACTTTTCGGAGACTCTCCAAAGCGTCGTTCAACCCGTGCATGCGATTTCTCTCTCGGGCGTTGGCCTTCATTCGACGGATCTTAAACCTGCACAGACAGAAAAAGAGTTATTAAATACATACTGGAAAGGTGTTAAACATATGTAGGCTGGTCAACAAATTGCTCAACAATTTATGTAACGTCTATTCAATAAGGAGTGGTCATGTGTTGTGAACAATGTAAGAACATTTAAAGGATTCGTTTTCTTTCCTTTTTTATATTTAAATAACCTACATTTAATTTCACTAGAATTTGCTGAAAATCTAAAATACTAAACAATCCAATTATCATTTAGAGTATTTGAGACCGAATAGTTTAACGACAATACAATTGACTAATAGAATTATTTTAATGCATTTTATGTACAATTATTTTTATAAAAATAAGCCTTGCAGTGAAATTTTTTTTTTTTTTTTGCAAAATGGGCTTTGTGGCAGGAATTGTGTGAGTTGTGCTGGGGGAGTATTGGGGCAGAAGGAAGGGCTTGCCCATGAGGGCAACACTCATGCAACTACCACCCGTGTCCTAAATGTCATCTTTGCAAATTCTAAATTGTAATTCGACAAGTGTTAAGGTCAACATGTTGGTTTACGCGTACTGTTTGCTACCAGGTTTTTTGTTTTTATGTGTTCACAAGTTGATTTTTAGGAAAAGATGTATAGTATAGAAATGGATTGCAGTCATAAAGGTTTACTCACACAAAGCGCATGTGAGACGACAACAACAAAAGAAATCAATTTGAGAAGGAAGTTTAACAGGGTCACTACAACACATTGATATGCTCCAGTACTGTCTTTTGGATTTAAGCCCCTTTTTCTGAGGATATGGGAATGATGGGGGTACAATTTAATTTTTAAACAGCACATTTAATACACTTTGTGACACTGGGACAAATATAAGAACAAACTTTTTAAAATTACTCTAGTAGCCAAATCTTTGTTTATTTTGAGCCTCAGTGTCTCCTTTGTTTTTCATTACTGTACATTAATGAAGTGATCATGATTTGCACCAATGACAGAAAACACCAACATTGGTAGAACTAAAAGTTCGAGGAAATCTGTATAAAATTCATGTCGCATGGATCTCATGTACTATTCTGAGGGGTCTTTATTCGGATCTTAAATTTATGTCATCTGATAACACATTTAGTTTCTGTGTCATAAATATTATTTCTAATTTCAGGGCGTATCTTTTACTCGTTTATTTATGCCATATTCACAAGCACATTTTTACTATCTGCGTGAAGGACAAACCATACCTCTGAAGACGAGCCTTGGTCATCTTTTTCTTCTTCGGCCCTCGCCTCTTGGGTTTGTTCTCTCCATCCTCCTCTTCCTCTTCATCTTCCTCGTCGTCTTCCTCTTCGTCCTCCTCTGGATGGTGGAGAAGGTCCTCCTCCTCCTCCTCCTCTCCAGCTCCCGCTCCGGCTCCTGCCCGCTCCGTCTCTCTGCCTGCAGGGCTGCAGAGATCCCGCTGCTCGTCCGACTCCACCGATGCGAGCTCCTCCCTCACAGACCTGGTCATGATGCTGATACTCTGCGAACAAAAAGTTGGATCCCATTTTATTATTATTATTATTATTATTATTATTATTATTATTATTATTATTATTATTATTATTATTATTATTATTTAAAGTGTGTCAGTTTTTTTTTTTTCGTAAATCAGTCAGGTCACATGACGCTTTTCCTTCGCATCGTCGGAAAATTTTATTTCCAACTTGGAAAAAGTGATTCGTTTACAATAGGCACGATTCAAGTTTGCAGCTTTATTTCCATTAAAATAAGGTTAAAAACGAATGTGAGAACATTTTAATCAAACTAGGGTTAGCGATCATGCGTCAGTATATACGCGCACCTTAAAAGTCCCGGACAGCAGAAACTGGATAAATATGATTCTACTTGAAAATAGAAATAATACAAATTTAGCTGAGGCCTACTAATCTAATTTAAATATTTAGTTCCGACGACGGTGCGGGTCATATTCCACGGAGTGCGAGTGCTTTCTGACTTTTTTTTTAAAGACAACAACAAAAAACAAAAATAAAAATAAAAGAAGGCATACCAACTCAACAAACGAAAGAACGAATGAGTGGATAAATGAATAAATACTTAAATGACCTTCTATTTAAAATGTACCTTCTTTTCAGTAATTTTACATTTAAATATACGAAGCTAATATGCCTAATAATAATAATAATAATAATAATAATAATAATAATAATAATAATAATAATAATAATAATAATAATGATAATAATTCTTTTGTGCTTTGGAAATAAAATAATTTTTTTCCCTGTGACATGTCCCGTTACTTTGTTGCGGATATGACACAGGTGGACATGAGAACATTTCGCTCGACCTCATTCATTTAAGCAGAACAGTAAAGAAGAAAAGCAGGATACGAGATTGATTATCCAACTGGAATATATATATATATATATATATATATATATATATATATATATATATATATATATATATATATATATATATATATATATATATATATATTTTTTTTTTTTTAATGCAAGCATAAAAAATGTTGAGCATAAATAATTATCAAATAGGGGAAAAAATTAAATTGGACACAATGTATTTTTTCTATTTAGAAATTAGCTGTAATTGTTGTTGAGTTTGTTTTATTGTTTGTTTTAATGAACTCTTTCTGATTGAGACAAAGTTTCCAGGCAACCTATTAATGACTTGATTATAGCGATTTAGGCCTCTAATTTTTGTGTAAACTAACCTAATGAGAATTCACACATATTCTACTGTATTCATGGGATGTAGCCAATAATATTAATAATGACTGCGTCAAAAGCTTACCTGTTGTTTAATGAACGGTGCTCGTCAGTTCGCAGGCATCCCGCGCGCTCTGTCTGTGTCCGTGCGTGACTGTGCGTGATCTGATGGGAGCTTTCTGAAGAGCGTGCGAGATGCTGCTGGTTTTATACTCAGCATCACAGACACGCACACACACCCAAGCCCACGTGCGGGGGGCAGTGAGTAATTAGCATAACGAGGTTCCACCCTCCCGGCACGCGCCATATGGTGCTTACGTCATTAAAACCCGAGTGTCTCTCTCTCTCTCTCTCTCTCTTTCTCTCTCTCTCTCTCCCTCTCTCTTTGTGAGGAAACTTGACCATCTGTCAACTCAAACACACCGCACTCCAAAATATACCTGAAGATGATGCCAGCATCCTCCTCATCGTCACTGTTGTCAACAAAGTCATTGTCATTAACAATGGCAACTTAAGTACTTGAATGCTTTGTGATGATGACTGACATCGTAGCAATAAAGGTGACGGATATCTTATGGGGGCAAAAAATTAGGAAAGTAATACCCATCTATTTATAATAACATTAATTGTGGATAATTAGTATATTGATCTGGCTGTTCATCTGGACCCTGACTAAATCAAATCAGATGTGTGCTTTTTAAATTCTCATCTATTTTGACATTATATCATTTGACATCTTCTGTTGCAGAAGAAACAAAAGACGCTTCTTTGTTTCTGAGTTATAAGAAATATTGTTGATTATTCACATCCAAGATCAAAACCAATGTAATCCTGCCAACAAGACAAGAATATGATTGCTTGAGTTGTTACTGTTGTCATCATGTCATGCAAATAAACCTTATATCGCTGGAATCCCTATTCTGCCACATTTGGCATTCGTGGATTGAGCAGCAGAATTGAGCATTTGGAAAAACTTGTTAGATTCCCTCTGCCAAAGACAAACATCTGCCAATGAAGGCAGTGTGACGGCGTGGGGGTGCCGTCTGGATAAACAAGGCCTGTTATCGCTGGAGTCACCCTCAATGCAGAGAGACATCAAAATGAAAATGTGAAGCCAGGGGGAAATCCTCCCATCTTTGGGACCAAACGCTATTCTCCAAAATGCCAAGGCTTGCCACCACAGAGTGGGTTTTGTCAGAGATTACCTCCAGGATGTTGAAGTGAGTGAGGGGGATGGGATGACCTGCCAGTGTGCGGTCTTGACCTCAGCACCAACGCTTGAAAGATCACCTTGAACCTTCATGGCAGAGTGACCAACAGAATCACATTAGCTGACTTTCCATAAAAGCTGGTAAAGAAAGGGGAAGCCATCCTACAGCAGTTTGAGACCAAGATAGTGACCAGCTTCAGCAGGAAGCTGTTGTGACTGAGTACACTGAGACACCTGTTGGTTTGTTCATTTCAAAGAAAACAAACACAAGAAACAATGTTATATGGAAAGACCCTAATGATGATATGAACAGTGAATTGACTGAACGTGGCAAGACTTTAATAACATAGGTAAACCCCGAAATTATGAGAAAACAATCACAAAGCAAAAACAAAACACTTTTTAAAAAAATATATATATTACAGTGTCTATTATTTGCTAGTACAAAGGAAAACCCTTGGCAGCACCATTATTAAAAATTAATATATACTTAATTCAAGTAATCTTCTATTGAACTGGTGATGAATCTTTAACCTAATAATTAAGCTGTTAAATAGCTGACGAGAGTTTCAAACTGCTGCTTTTCTAACTTTCTGCAGTAGCTGAGAAGGTTGTAAATGGAGATTTGGTTTTCTAATAGATGTACAGGTTTTTTCTTATACTTAAATAATATTATTTTACTACATGTTTTATTATTTGAACCCGTGGTTTCTGAAAAGTAAAACGCTACCCAGAACTTCTTAGGTTTTATTTTGAAAGAAACTGCTAGACTTACAGGATTTTGGGATCCGTTTTATTTAGTCATTATCTTGCAGCCTGTTTACAGTGAATGACTTAAAACCTGAACTGATGAAGACACAGCAGGTGTAGAGGACTGGGTTTATCTACAAAGGGCAAGCATTAGCTATCTTGCTCCCCTTTAGGAAATCAGACGGGCTGCATCTGCTCTCACTCCCCAGAAAGAAGGATGTGGACTTTGGAGCGAGCTGCTTTGCAGTGGTTGTTATAGTGATGACAGAGTGGCTGCTGAGTGGTAACCAGGCAGCTTTGGAGGACTTTTGTATCTGTGCATCAATGTGGACCGGCTGACAGCTAATGGTTAACTTAAAATCAATGTCTGCTTGGATTTATCAAGGTGCAGCTTCACGTGCTACTAGGCAGATTGCTGATATCAGTAATAAAAAAGAAGCAGGAGCATTTTTATTTGGCTTCGTCTTATCTGTAAAATATTGAACAAAGCAAAAAATAAATAAAAGAAATGTAATTTTTTTATTTTTGCTTTTATAAAGCTAAAATTAACAAACCACTCAGCACTCTGGTGTTAAATAATAATTATTACTCTACACTGTTGGCTGTGTGACTGGTGGTGTGTGTGTGTGCGAGGAGAAGGTCAGATCACCCTATTCATAAGGAAAACACCCACAGTAGAGAATCCAGTCACACCTGATGCCAAAATAAGAAATACAGAATAATCTTTTCTGTATAATTCCCCCATAATAAACATAATTTCAAAGCATTTAGAACCAGTTCATTCTAGCATACTTTACTGACATCTTTACTGTTGTGTTTGTGTTGAGTTATCAAGCTGTTTCACGGTTTCTCTTAATTCTAATAGCACTTATGGTCTCAACAGACAGTACATGTACAATTCAATAAAAACAACGTTAAAACCCCTGAAATTGTATGTTGTAGAAGTGGTCATCAACAGAAGTAGCAGCAGCGTTCAACAGAATTTGCCGTTTAGCAGCGTTGGGTTTCCACCTAGCGGTAAACCAAAGTTACTGCAAGGTAATATTAGTTTAAGTACTTCCTCTCAGAAACTTGTTTTTTTTTATATCTGTTATATGTTGTAATTGTTCATTTGTGTACTTTGGGATTTGGATTTTCGTCATTGCACAGAAAACAAACAAACAAACAAAAAAGAGTTAAAAGTATTACAGTACAAGTTTCTCACAATTTAACTGGTTAAAACTCAGATTGCTTGTCCTTTTCTGTATTTAAAAAAATATATATTTTTACACTACAGTGAGCACATCTAAATATTTTCGCAGAGTAGAGATAGTTTTGCTCAGATTTTTACCAGAGCTTCAGGAAGTAATGATATTTGGTGCGATTCTAAATAAAACCAGCTTCACTTTCGTTTCAGCATTACGAAAGCTCAGATCAGCCACCCCATGCCAGCAGGGGGCGCCCAAGTGTACTTGATCATCATTGATATATCAAAAAATACAATTCTGATAATATCAGATCAGACTAACTCTAAAAACAACCCCGTTTATAAATGTGCTGAAAAAAAAAACAATCTTAATCCAGCGTACAAATTATGTGAAGTTCTTGTCACACAATGAGTTGTGCCGTCTTTTAAACGCAGGTTATTAGTGTCGTGTGTTGCTCTTGATGTTCAAAATATATTAATAGCTCTTCAGGAACCTCTAAAAGGCCCTCTACTATTGTTTATTTATTTATTTTAGACCTTGATGTGAGTCATTCCTTCGTATTTTTTTTCCACTTCTGTGTAGATTATTTGTGGTTGTATATCCTCTTAGGTCTTCAAAATGAAGTAAAATAGAAATTATGCTTCAATGTAGTCAAACAGTGAAATAATCTTTTTTTCCCCTGTTTTTCTGGGTGATTCATTGCATTAGAATCATAAATCTGGGATGCCTTTAACGATAGCCTTTCATTTTAACCCACTATAAAGGTGATAAAGTATTATATTTGCGCTCAGCACAAACGTTCAGACATAACTAATTTAAAGAAAACATCTTAAATTTGGCGAGCGAAATTTAAGACGTTTTCACAAAATCTTAATGTTGTAGTAGCAGCAGTAATCCAGCAGGGGTCAGCGTTTCCCCGCGGCAGCGTCCAAAGGACACACCTCCTCTCTCCCTCCTTCTTCTCCTCCTCCTCCAACTCTCTGCATGTTGCCGCTGCTTCTGCTGCTGCAGCTGGTTTCAGGAAGCGGAAGCAGGAATGTTGGAGTGTTTTTTAGAAAAGTTTGGACACTTCTGACAGTTTGGGCTCAGACTCGATTGAACTGTGGAGAAACGTGACGGTGAGTAACCGGAGCTTGTCTACATGGCTCCACGCCGGGGGTTTGTGTTTGTGTATGTGTGGAGAGTTTTAAACTGCGGCTGCTGTCAGCGAGTCCTTCGAGCCAGGGCTGAGCAGCTGAAACAGCAGGTTGGGCTGGCACAGTTAGGAGAAAAGTTAGTTTAATATTCACAGAGGCTGTGCATGTCGTGAAAATGTGAACTGAACAAAGATTGATAGTTGTAAAGGGACTTTGTTTGAGCGAGTTGTGGTGTTTCTGTGTTAACAGTTACATGTGAAGTGTTGACTAACAGGCTGGATGGCTCAACTTCAGAATGCATGCTGACACATGGGACTCTTCCTCTTAAGTGAAAACTCTGCTGCGCAGCTCAGTTTTAATGCATATAGACAGAGTTTGAAGAGCCTAATTGGATAACTTTAACAGATTACATTTAAGCAATACCCACAAATATAACCTTAGAGAAATATTATGAAAGATTTCAAAAGAAAATGTGAGAAAATAGTTCAAATTAATCTACATCTCATGGTGATTTAACTCTGGAATGAAACACTTGAGGTGTTATTAGTTTCTACTGACAACTCTTAAGAAATTCCTGCATTTCAATGTTTTCAGTCAGATGTTTGTATTTAATGTAAGAGTTCAGCTCAGAGCTCGACCTTTATTTTGTGTAAAGATTTTTATTTGAGGCTCCGACTGCACAAATGTAGATTACTAGCTGAAAAGGCTGGTGAATTTTTAAGACAAGTTTTATTTTTACATTTTCAAACTGCATATTCCTTTCACGGCTTAAAACGTAAACACATTCTTGAACTCTAGTGCATCTAAAAATGCGATTGATGAATTAACTTAATCAACCAATAAGTTAGTTTGCTCATCTGTGTTTTTAAAGGACTTTTTTGATTTGGTATTTAACCCCCTACACAACGTTCTCATTGAAAGCAAAGATCCCTGGACTGAGAATCTTTTCGAACCTTGGGCTGTATGTCAAGCTAGGCTAACATCTCTGTTTTGATATTACTTGTTGATGACTTGGCTTGTAGTTTCCTTTGTCATTACAGCTAAGCATGGTGGAGAAAACTTACAAATCTTCTGTAACCCAACTGCTTTGCATTGAGGCTTGTACTTGTTAGTGATGGGTGTGTTAGCATTGTGCGGCAATTTACTCGGCTCTCTCTCAAACTGGATCCTGATTGGAGTCCAGAAACTTATTTATTTAGGTTTTGTTGGCTCTAGTGGCCTTTATTTGAAAGTAGTTTGACAGGAAGGAGGGTTGTGAGAGAGGGGGAAGACATGTGTTTGGGTTAAAGAGAAAATGTGTACATCCTTTGGTTTATTTATGTATAATAAACCAAATCTTAACTCTAGGGAAAAAAGCATAATTGCACAATTTAACCTTTATGACTTCTTAGATATTCTTCAGACTATAAAAGGTGACAAATGACACATCGGAGTCATTTGTATCCGTTTACCTGTGATGACGTGAAACTGGTGTGAGTAGGATTTTTTAAATTTACGATCAGAATCAATTGAACACATACCTTGAGACGGGTTCCTCAATCAATCCTGGCCAGCAAGGTAGTGAATGACGAACATCTGCTTCCATCAGGTGACGGGATTTGTCCACATTTTTTTGCTGTTGACCAATACTAATCAACAGTGTTTAAAACTTCATCTTAGTCGGCTTCCTAGATGTGCTATTCAGCGTATCAGCACTATTGATTATATTATATATATATATATATATATACATATATATACATACACATAATATTCTTTTTTTAAGTAGATTTATCAGCTGGGAGCTTCCGATAGCCCGAAGGCTCAAGAATGCTTTGAATCACAAAGTTAACATGCAGGAAGTATCTCCAAAGACAATTGGAGCTTTTTCTAAGTGTGCTCTGAGTTCTAACTACTTAAAAAAAGATATCGTAATTACTTTGTTCATAATGTTACAGTGAGGTTGTTTGATTAGTGTCTCCTGATAACCACAAACTGCGTGAAGGAAATTGGTACGACTTTTAATTTGCTGCCGCACAGGAAAAAAGCAGACGATGGAAAACCTCAGATGAAATACCTGCTTTAAAGTAAAAGACTTAAGGAAACGAGCCAGTGCATAGCTGCGGTTGTGGCAATGTACTGCTGGCTGGTTGTTGTTTTTTTTATTGAAGTAACTTCCTTTTCCACTGCTAAACCTGATCTGTACATGAATGTTTATTAAACGTATATTTGTGTTGTCTGTGTAATGGAGACGGCTTTCACATGACGGCTTATCGATGGAGCTGTATTTGTTTAGCAAGGTTTCTGAAGGTTACAGCAGCTGGAACGGTTTTTATGGGAATCGACTAACAGTAAAACTGTCTGAGATAAACGTACAGAAGAAGTAAACTCAATAGAGTTTGCTGTTTTTCTTTTTTCTTTTTACATTTCTATTTTAATTCCATTCATTATGTATAGATGTGGTGCATTTTTTAACCAAATGTCAGTAAATACTAACATAGTCGATTTGTGTGTGAAAGGAAAACAAAATGTGATTTTTAACAATTAAAAATTTTGAACTTTTTTGATGAGACGCTGCTCCCATTTAATTTATTTCTACTAATTATTTAAATGTCACAAATTGGTGCAATTTGCGCTTGGTTTTCACTTTCAAAGTGCAACCGAAAGTCAATGTAAACACCACTCTTATCAGATCAGTAAGCATACACATTTCTGAAGCAGTGAGTGATAAGTGGCTGATGCTCACAGGATGTTCAGCTCAGTGAAAAACCAAAGTGGCATGACATCGTCATTAACCAATAGAATGTTTTCACGACTAATATCTGTTTTATAGGCATATAAAACTTGTCCACAGGCCAAAACGTTGTCTCTCTCCATGACAGTCGGTGCATACACAGTGCTTTGTCAAGTAAACTGTTATCTGTAGTACTTAGTATTTTAAATGTCTGAGTTCATAAAGTCAACTGCTGTTAAATGTCGCCTCGATTACAATGTTCCTTAATTTCAGACAGTAATCAAACGTTCTTTCTGCGCTGGTGAAGGTTTATTCACCTCCGTATGCTAAAACCTTTTAGAAGTTGACATGACAGGGATGTTGAACTTGTGTTAGGATTAATTTAGCAAATAGCTATTTGGCCACTTGGTGAAATATTTTATGTACAGATGGTCAAGCATGGAAAAAGAGAAAATGTAGTCTATGGTGTAAAATACTTTAATCTGAACACTGTAAATCTGTCATTTATCCTAATGCATAACCACCCTTTATGACAAAGACACAGCAAACTATCCATAGACCTCACGTACATGACTGAAGTTAATATTTAGCAAAATGTGGCTTTTTGCTTCACACTCAAATCGTATACATATGAAATAAACAGTGTGACGGCAGCTTGAAACTGTTCATTTCTTTATACATTTAGTGATTTATTATAAAATTTGAAAAAGGGTTTACAATGCAAACGCTAAAAGAAATACCTAAGTTTGTTACATGCCAAACCTGCAACCACAAATAGTTTCTTGTTTCTGCAGAAATAGTCTGGGAGTTTCTTATTTCTGCAGGATTAGTGTGGATGTGATGAATTGACTGTCAAAATAGATCCATTTTTCTTTCGCTGATTATTGGGCCTCTTCTGAGTGTGTTTGGATTTTGTCTGCTGATTTTCAAAGCTGGATTTAAAATTCCTGCCTATTAGTTTTGGGAACTTTTTTTTTTAGGCAATAGAGCATAAACAGACCAGAACAAGAAAACTGGTGTTTGTAATTATAGTGGATATGTTTACAAGACAAGATGATTAAATTTCAGCCAACTTGTGTTGAAAGGAGAAACTTGTTTTGTACAATTAAAAAGGAAAATTAAAAGTCACGACTAACCTGAGTTAGAAAATGTTTTCTGTAGTTTCCTCTGAAATGTTGCTAATGTCTGCTTGATGGTGAAAAAAGATGAAAAAGACATACCTTTTGTTTTTATGTGACATGTTGAGGGACATAAATGTAGCTGACGGAGTGAAACGACGATTTTATTCACATTCAAACTTTACGTCAAAATGAAATTTGTTGGAATAGGAAAAAATAGGAAAAATATACAAAAAAATAAAAGAAATAAAAAAAAAAGAACCCAATATCTATATTCCCAAATGGGAAAATAAATATTTAAACTATAATGAATTTTAGAAATAGATTAAAGTAAAATAATTTAGCGGAATGTCTTTTTTATTTATTTATTTTTTTTATTTTTTTTTAGCATGAATAAATCCAACCGTAAATGTTTTCAATCAGCTGATTTGTAAGAAACAGTCATTTTGTTTAATGAGGAAACGATTTTTCCAAAGCAGTTGTACTGGCAGTGAAAAATCAACATAGTCATTGGAATAGTAAATATTTGCTTTGAATCAGACCCCGAAAGTTGATCTTTACTGCTCGCTTACCTGATCAAGACGGTAAATGCAACCGTGCGTGAGGTTCATCTGTTTTCCCCATCGACTAAATAAATAAATAATCTTACATCTAGAGCGTTTCTCGGGTTGGAGAACCTAACTGGTTTGTCACCATCAGATTTTTATTTGTCTTTGCAGATAAGATAGAAGAGTTAAGCAGTTACACATTTTGAGTTTTTTTTTATTACGCTACACAGTACGTCTATAACACTGAGTGACGATGATCTTAAGAATGAAATGGAAAAACCTGGGTTAACAGTCATGTCTAGTATGAATTTTTATTGTTAAGCAGTTGCATTTGAACTTCTGTTGTTAATAATTTCAGTCACTTCACATCCACATAAATATCACCATGAGTTCTTAATGGAAGCTGAGTCTTTGTGCGTCCGCCGGTCCTCTGCTGCAACGCTGAGCTGGACTCCATTGATGGTATAAGGTTTGGGCAGAGCCGAACTCTTGAGCCTGGCTTCTGTCAGAGACGACGGGCTGACTTAACGTCTCGGCTGGCTATTCGTGCCATTAATGGGGCCATCTTCTTCTCACAGTGACACCCGGTTTACAGTGAACTAAAACAGAGAATGGCCAGAAAATCCTCACATTTCAAATGGTTTATTGAACAAGCGTGTAACACAGATTTAGAGTTACTTAAGAACAGTCTCATATTTTCATGAGTAACATCTACATTTATGACCATTTATTATCTCTCTTTTTATTAATAACACCGTTATGTAAGATATTTGCTTAAGCTGTAGTAATGTTCATAAACCAGTCATCATTCTCATCTGTGTCAAAATATCAATCCTCTGACTGATTTCTATGGGATGATAGAAACTATCAATGTAAGTTTTTCTTGTTGAACAAATATTAAAATTGATCTGTATTGTTATTCAACTGCTCCAACGATTAATTTGGCATAATAAAAATAAACTAGTATAATGACAAAGATGAACAATACTCAAATTGACTGAAAAGGGAAGTTTGACAATCGAGTTGGAGTATAAATGAGAGAAAATTGATTAAATGCTGAAATTTGTCTTATTTAATTATCACATACACAGAAGTATGATTGCAGTAGCATTTAGTTTGTAGTATGAATGACTGCAAACTAAACATGAATCAGATTTTTTTTTTTTTAAATCAGATTTGAGCATCAAGACCTGCTTTGTGTAATGAGCTATCTGAGATCAGTTCTGGAAAGTTCATATAACCTTTTAGAAATGTTTTTTTTTGTTTTTTTTGTTTTTGATTTAACAGGAATTATTTTTTTTATAAATTTGAAAATTATATATATATATATATATAAAAAAACATCTTTCGTTCTTGGATATTTATATATTGATGTTTCCTTTTGTGTTTTGTATGCAACACCGTAAAAATTACAGGGTAGGCAGTGAATGCAGATAAAAAGGGAGGCAGGTGACTGCCAAAGAGATGACCATCAGTTTCAAGTGGCACCAAATCAGTCTGATCTTCCGGTGATGCAGAGCAAAAATGCGGGTTTTAGTTGCCGTCCGGCTAGAAATCTACCAAAGCCATTTTCAGAGAGCTTAGTGTCCATCCAGCTATATTTGCTCAATTTGTATAATTAGCACAAGCAGGAGGGATCAGTATTGATTCAAGATGTCACAGATTTGCTACTAAGCATTTGAAATGGGTGTCAATGTTCAAATTTACAGCCATAATGATATGTTGTTAGTTGTTGTTTGCTAAAAGGAAACCTTGATTGTTTTAATTTGTTGTTTGGTTAATTATTTTTACACAGAATAGTCATTTATCTTTACAAAAGAGGAAATAAAGTTATTATTTTGGAACGGTCAAGTTGAAGTCCAGACCTGAGTCCAATGAAAATACTATAGGAGGGCCTAATTACGCAGTTCATGCGAATTTCCCGGAAGCCGAATCGTTTGGATGAGCTGAAATTCTCAGAAGCTGCAGGACTAGTCAACACTGTGGGAGCATTTGGGTGTGGATTTTTGGTGCAGGAAATTTACACCAGTAAATGAGTGCTTATTCTAATCTCAGACAAGAATTAAACTAAATCCTTTAAGTTGTTAATTTTTATTTTTTATTTTTTCTTCAGTTTTTTAAAAACTGGAAAAAAAAAACAAAAACAACAGCTAATGTGTTTTTTTTGGCTGTACTTGAAACTTTTGTAAAAATGTCTAGGCAAATTGTTTGGTACTTTGCCAAGCAATTTCAAATATGTTTTAGTGGCAAGGCGGCTGCACAGAATGTCTTTTAAAGTTGCAGTCTAGTTCCTGGATTCTCTGTTTGTGTGTGCAAGACAACAAAAAATGGGCTGCATAAAAACATTTTTGGCCAAAAGTAGACAATTGTAAA
Source organism: Poecilia mexicana (assembly GCF_051168715.1). Lineage (NCBI taxonomy): Eukaryota > Metazoa > Chordata > Actinopteri > Cyprinodontiformes > Poeciliidae > Poecilia > Poecilia mexicana. Next base: position 10,699,124 of record NW_028263371.1, read on the forward strand.
CTTTTGATATTTAAATACATTTTCTTGAGTTATTCATTGATTACAGGTCCAGCAGACTTTCAGTGTTACTCAGCAAAATGGTAAATTAACTTAGCTAATCTCTTAATTTTAGGTTATGTTTAAATATAATAAAATATGAGGAAGGGGACTGCTCTCCATTTCACCACTATGTCTTTTAGTTGTCATGCCGAACACCTCGTTGTTTTAATAGATTTTTTTTTTAGTGTTCCTGTGCTTTACTTCTTTGTGATCTTGAAGTCAAATTGAGTTTAGTTTAGTTCTTTAGTGTGAAAGTTGCTGCTGCAGCTGATGATGTGGAGGTAAACAGCCATGAAACTATTATTAAACCTGATGCATCAGATTTCATCATGCAGCCTTTCAGACTGTTGTTGTTTTCCTCCTATCTAGTTTGTTTTGCATTTTCAGCAGAGCTCTAAAAATAAATGCATCCCTCTCTTATATCCCTCACCATCTCTCTCTCTCTCTCTCTTTCTCGGACAGGAAGTTATCCTGTTCTTCTCTCTAAACACACACTTCCTGTTTCACACGTTCTCATTCAGATTTGGCTGCACCCTCCTCTGGCTCTATCCATCTTCATCTCCTTTCTCTTCTTCCATTCTTTCACTCCATCACATTTCCCTTCACCTTCCACGGTTAATGACACGGGCTGATTGAGTTCCTGCCTTATGTCCGGTGGGTTACATGAGCACATTGGCAGAACATTCACGCATAATTTCCTTTTTTCTTTTCTGTGCTGCGACAAGGAAGAGCTGCAGAGCATTGGCAATGTCTGAGCCTGTAAAATACAAAATTTATTGCATTTTGAACAAATGTCATCCTTATGAAGTAGGAACTATTCTGTCCTATGAGTTTTAAAACAGTAGTTGTTGCCTATCATCAAACAGGGTTTAGTTACAAAATGAAAACCTAGAATTAGCCTCATGTTCCAGTTTACGCAAGCAAAACATTTTGTTTCAAGCAAAATATATTGCTTGTAATTTCCAGAAATTATCATTCATAAAACCTTATTGTGTAGTAAGATGAGCCTTGAGGCTCCAGCTTATGTCCTTTTTCTTTTCTCTTGTGGTTCATTTTAGAGAGAAACTGAATTCATATGAGTTGCAGCAATATTTAATTTCCCTTTGGGATCAATAAAGTGTTTTTGAATTTGAATTCAGATTTTTACGTCTGGATGTTCATAAACATACCCACGCATTGTGTCTACAGACAGAAATGAGCCTAAGCTAAATCCTTTTTGCAAAAACTGTGTAAGTTGGAAATGGAACTATTGGAATGGAAATATTAGACATCTTTGGCACAAAGATGTCAAATATCTTATACTAATATACTGAATATAGTATGCAATTAAAAAAGAAGCACATTAATTATCATTCCATCCTTTGTGATTTTTCTCATGTCCCTCGTAGGGGACATTGCAGTTTTCATTACGGTTTATGAATGAGCCTTGTGGAAAATCTTCTTGAAACTGGATTTATGTTTTGACCTAAACCATCCTGCTGTAGCTCTGGATGGACTTTTTATGGTTGTTGTATTACTGGAAGAGAGCTTCTACCCCATACTCAGTTATTTCAACTTTATCTGTCCTTCCATCGACTCTGACCAACTTCTCTGTTCTTGGTCAAGATAAAACATGGCGACAGCATGATACTGCAACCACCATGTTTACAGGGTGATCTGCAAGCACGCTTTGCAGCCCATTGAAGCAATTGGCTGCAAGAACTAAACTAAACTCAACTGTTATTCTCTCTAAATTGTCCTGAGGTGTTTGTGTGCAGGGTTGTTTGTCCTGCATGTTTCTATATTGGACTGGTGGCCTGTGCAGAGTGTGCCCCACCTCTCACCCAATGAGAGCTGGGCATTGGCTCCCTGCACCCTGCAAGGCAGGTATAGCTGATGATGGCTTAATAGGTCCTAGTTTCGCTTTAGCCTGCTTTTGGTAAGACAGTGTGTGTGTGAAGTTGACAAATGATATGCAAATCAAGGAAGTTCCATCATTTTTTTTCTTTTATGTAAACTCTTCTTTTGATGCTGCGTCCTTTGGCGATGTCAGTCACAACATCCTCATAGTTTAAGAGCCCTGACATTGTGCCAAGTTTTTAACTGTTGGTTATTGTGCTTATTCCTTTCAAAAGGTGATTTTCCCATCTGTCTGCGTGGCTTTACTTCCTCCAAAGCGCTCCTGAGCTGTAGGTATACTGTCAGATTTCTTGTGAGCTGCTGCCTGTAAAACAAAGTTTCTAATGAATTACTTCTCGACTGGAAGTAAGAAGTAATTTGACACATTTGTCACTTTTCAGTTTCAGTGGAATACTGGAGTTGTTTTCCCACATGGTGCTGATACAAAGCACAGCTTCTTCTAACCTAATGAGTCTCAGTTCTTGATTTTAAAAACGTTCGCTTCAGTCTGAAGTTTGTGTCAGTGTTGCTAGGAAAGACTTTTTTATTTGCTCCTTCATTATATTGACCTATTATTGTTCCTCAGCTTATTCTGTTTCATGGAAGTTGTGTTGCAAATAATTATTTATCTCATAAAACTCATTAGCATCAGCTGTTAATGAGTTGTTCATTTTTTTTTCATTCTTTCTGGCCTCTAGCTTTGGTAGTTATTGTTCACAACACATTTTCCACAAATTGTCATTCACAAACATCAGAGGTGTTGTGTTTTACTGTCTGAGTTTAAGTAAGTAACTCATGACTTAAAAACACTTTGTTAAATATCTGAAATTGTATCACAATTGTAGTTTTTTCTGTTTAACTTTTGCAGAGATTTCCAAAGCTCATCTGAGTGTAAATTTGCATGTCCTTTAATGGCAGCCTAACCATATTTTTTGGCATAAGAAGTAACTGTTATCTGTAAATCAACATAAGATAAAAGTCCTGCTTTTCCTTCAAGGTGGGAGGTAGCGGACCAAGCAGGCAAAAAGTTGTACATAAACACAGATCGGCTGTCGGCTGATATGTGTTTATGTAGTTTGCTACAGAGGATTCAACACAAGACTTTTTTTTTGCTGGGTGTATTTTAAGCTACTTTATTTCCTCATGTCACCTCATCTGGCAGTGCTTGATGAGCAACAAATTCTGTTTTCTAAATAAAGTAGAGTTATAACATTTAGGTAGAATTAATGAGAGCCGTTTGCATTATCTGCTTGTTTTATTTATGTGACTGTGTTGGGATTTGATTGCCAACTATTTCTATTGCTTTTTATTTGTAAGACATGGATGCAACTGGAAGCTATAGGGAGACTTTGCATCCTCATTTGGTTTCAAAATCCCAACCACAAAGATCCCCGGACCTCTCCGAGATCTTCTCTGTTTTACTGCCAATGTAGCATCAGCTAGCAAAATTAATCACATGCTATATTTATCCAGATGTTGTATTTTTAAACGAGGTTATATAATCCTATGGGAAACGTGTCTGGTGGCCTTAAAGCGAAATGCTTGTCTCAGTTTGTCCTGCTCGATGCCCGTGGAGTTGCCCAATGCTCTCGGTTTTCAGATGTGGATGTTCTGTACAGGAAGGCCTGAGTGTCTCGCTGTTGCCGCTGTGTGTGGTTGTGTCTGTAATCTCAACCGATCTCCTGGTGGGTCATTAATAATAAGACACCTCTCAACCACATCTCCCCACAAAGCATCTGTATTTTTCTCCCTCCTGCCTCGCTCATTTTGCTGACTTGCAGTAATTTGATACTTGTGATGTAAAAAAAAATGTTTGACAGTGAGTTTTTTTCAGATTTAGATTTTTCTTTTATTCATTTCAGCTACATAGAGCTTAAAAATGGATCATTGTGTGTGAATTTGTGTTTAAAAATTTTAATACAGGCTGTTGAATATAATGGTTTCTAAAAATGAATTGATCAGAGTTGAGTCTGATTTCAGATCTTGTTTCTTTTTGTAAATCTTTGTTTTGCCAGTTCTGAGTTTAGCGCAGAGGTGACGTCACACTGTGTGAAAGTCTCTGTAAAACAGTTTTCTCTCATCTTAAACAAAGACAAAAATAACATAGAGTGCACATTTTGAGATGTTTTTATCCATTTATATTTGCAATTAACACATGTGGCACGTTTTGCATGTATCACCACGAACCTTAGTCTCTATATGTATTCACTGGAAAATGTTGACCTTTAACGCCGAAATGACAGAAATGCTGGTTACATTTCCAAATCAACAGCATTCCTTAACCGACAGATGAAAGCTCAAAACAATAAAGCGGAGCATCTTAAGATGTTTAGCCTCCCTCTTATCTGCTTAAGGCAGCGTGAAGCCAGAGTAAAGAGCCAACATGTAGAAAATACAGTTTCCTTTTAACTTCTTACAGCTTTGTGGTTCTCCTGAAATTATTTCAACAGCTTATTGATTACTTAATTCCTACTTGATAACATCTGAGAGATGAAGACAGTAAGGGTGTTGTTGTCAGCATGACCTGTTAATTGTTGGTTCACTGATCAGAAAAGATTGTATTTTCAGAAATTACATATTCTGGTCCAGTCAAGCTGGGAACTGCCCGATTCTGGTCAGCAGTTGATTTCTTGGTGCTTCTCTTATAATTTCAGTTTTGTTTTCTTCCTCTAGTTAAATAACCAGCAAGTACTTTTCTTTTCCGCAGCCATGACACCTGTTGCAGATGTTGCTGCAGAGTCATCAGTCCTCTGACTGAATGACAAAAACAACACACACCAAAATGGACGTCGGCGTTCTTGACAGACAACCCGCCGCTGCTCCAGGTACGTCTATCCGCTTTGCCAAACTTAAACTGCTGAAATAAGTTAACGGTAGGGCTGTTGTAAACGAATATTTTAGTAATCGAGTAATCTATCGATTATTCTTACGATTAATCGAGTAATCGGATAAAAAAAAATTATAAAATGAAATATTGGTAAATCTGGCATAATACCGGTGTTACTATCAGATATCAATATCAGTCCAATTGTTCATATTTGAGCATCCCTAACAGTTGCTTTTTTGTAGTTTAGAAAACTAACCTGTAACAATAATAGCTCACTTTCTAAGTTAACCAGAAGAAAAGTTATAGAAAAATCTGAAATTCTATTGAATTTAATAACAAAGAGGCAGGCTCACAAATATGCTTATAAAAAATGTCTACAATCCAGCTTTTAGTTTATGTATTCATCTTCAGTGAGTTTAATAGATTAATTAAACTCACCTTGCCACCTAACCTGTCACGCTTTGGGTTTGCAAATACGGGAAATGCCGCCTGGAGTGGGAGGAGAGGGTGAATGAACGAACGTAAGATGGGGTGGAGGGGAGGAAATAGACCAGCGGACTGACGAACCGTTAGACCGGGGGACGAACACGGGGGGAAGCAATACGGGATATTTACGACACCTTCACTGGTCACACTCAGAAACTCATCTACCAGCCATGTACGATGCGCTCCGCCACCGTTTCTTCAGACCGGGATATGAAATTTATTGTGCGGTTCGTCGGTAAAGCTACATTTACACGGTAAGCATCAGCTACTCAGCCGCCCGCCCTGTTCAGGGTAACCGCTCACCTCAGCGCTCTTCCCGCCGTTCGCTTTCAACCAGCAGCCCCGGAGGAGAAATGCTGCCGTACTCCAGGCATCCCCCAGTCATTTTAAGGATGCTTATTGGTTCCCCAAAAACGATAAAAAGTCGGGCATTATCATCAATCAATAAAATCCCCACGGGCCAGTCTTGAAGATTGGACTTTATGCCGCTGAGACTTAGCTTTTGTCAACAACTCAGAGGCGGAAGTGAGAGCTCCGCGCAACGCAAATGAAGTCCCGGCCGGAACACGGTGCGCTCACTAATAAAACATAAATTAACAAAGCTTCGAGGCAGGTAAATTTTCCTCGAGGAATTTTAGTAATCGAGGTACTCGAATCATTCGAGGAATCGTTTCAGCCCTAGTTAACGGAGAGCTGGAAAGTACTTGAAGTACTTGACTATATATTTAACAGATGTGCAGGTTAACAAAAATCTTCACATTTAATGTTGTTCGGCACATACTAGATCAGGGGTGGGTAATCCTGGTCCTCGAGGGCCGGTGTCCTGCAACCCTTCAATGTCTCCCTGGTCCAACACACTTGAATCCAACAGCTGAATCACCTCCTCGGTGCAGTCAAGTTCTCCAGAGTCCTGCTAACGACCTCATTATTTGACTCAGGTGTGCTAAGTAGAGACACATCTAAAAGTTGCAGGAGTCCGGCCCTCAAGGCCTTGAGTTGCCCACCCCTGTACTAGATGGATGCCTGAGCACTTTGTCATATCTCGGTTGTTTATTTTCAACCTGATTGGCAGTAACGACACCAGTTAAAAAGCTATTGTCACTTATCCAAACTCAGAGGCTCTGCAAGTTTAAACTCACTCCGTTTTCGGTTGACTAGCTGCCAAACCTGACAGACAACATCGTGGCATTTAGACAGACTCTTCTCTTTTCTTTGATCGATCCTCAGATCCCACTGCGGGGCCCGCCACAATCGCCAATGAGCGCCGCCAAGCCTGGGCCAGAAGCAGGGACTCCTTTGGGCAAGGGTCAAAACCAGACCGCTCTGATGCCCAGCAGATCCAAAGTAATGGGACTGGACAGACCCAAGAACCAGGTTAGACTGAGCTCAAGTGTCAGCAGCGCTAAGATGTGTAACAATCATATGTTTGCAGAAGAAATATTGAACCACTTCCAATTTAAATGTTAGCAAAAGAGTTATCCTCATAAAAGCCAAAATAAATTGTTCTAAACTGTAGGTGTATTGTGCTGGAAATAATCATATCTTTAAATGCATGAAGTTTCTGCTGTATTGATTCACAGTGAATTGAAGTGAATGGGAAAACTTTAACTCATCCAGCAGTAAGATAAGAAAGTCGATTGCTGAAAAATCTTATTGGAACTAAATAGTTTTTAGCACAAGCATAATGTTGCAAAAGTTTTTTTAAATACTGAGTTGTTGTTTTTTTTATTAAATTTGAGCCACATGTGAGGTGCAAAGAGTCACCTTTTCTTGGCACCCCAAACATTTCCTTTAAAACCTAGTAAAATATACATTTTCATTATTTCCTTGCTTAAACCCATCAGCCTGCTAATATTTAACAGTAATCTGTGACGTCCTTTTTATCTGATGTGTGAAGATGACACCGTCCGGTGTGTAGTGCTTACTTTTGAAATATGGAGAAGGTTGTAAGAGAATAAACGGTTAAAGTAAATGTGTATTGATGTTTAAAAATCAGGAAGTCTCACCTAAACGGTAAACGGGCAAAAACAACAAATGTTAAAGCTGCTTTAGAGAAAAGATCAATATCTTGAGGTCACTAACCCTGAAACCTGCTGGCTATTGTCTGCTGATGTAACCTCCTGCCAGTAACTCTAATGCTCGCGGCTTGAATGTCGGACCTTCCTAAGGTATGTTACATGTTTGCAGTAATATTATTGCCAAATCACATAGACAAAAAGTGTAGGAAATTGTTTTTCTCAGTGCAAATAGCTAAACAGAAAAATGTGTGTGAATTATGCTGTGTGTAATGCAGAAATTACAACCTGTGACCACTGATCATTTACGATTTCAGGACTAAAACATTGCATACTGGAATTGGAGTATTATATTGATAGAGGGTTGTAATCCCTGCAAAACATCTGCTGGATTATTGCTCCAGCGTGCTAACATGTGTCTTTCTGCCAGGACAAGTTCCTAGCAAGATTGCAAACTGGCTGATTGACTGCAGGTAAAGTATTCATTCACTTAGAAGTGTTTTTTTTTTTAATTGTTCTGGTTTAGGTTGTTTATGAAGTGTCACACACTTTTTACTTTACAAAGTTACAAAAATTGCAAGACGTTTATCGTAGAAGTTGGTAAATAATTTGGAGACGACTTGCATGAATGCTGTGTGAAAACTGCTCAATTACTGAATCAAAATTATTTGTACTGGACGACCTTTCACATCCCAACTAACTGGTTGAGTGGCATTTCTCCTAAGTGTTTTTTGTTATTCATTAGACTATTTATTTTTTCTCATGGTGTCTAGAAACCCCTGTGCGGTTTATTAGCTGCTGACGTTGGATTGACATAAAGCCAACGCCTAGGCATACAACACGCAGAACCTCAGGAAAAAAAAAAAACGCACGCAAGGACGAGACCAACGCCCAGAGATAAAGCACATGATCTTTAGGGAAGAGCTATGAGGCAGAGGGAGAAAGGAAGAACTCGACAGAAGACGGAAAGAGAGGCAGAAAAAGAAAGGGAGAGTAAACAGAGGAGGGGTTCCTCCTGCTGAGTCAACATTGTTATCATGCGCTCACACGGTTTCAGCCACTGCCACTCAGAGCCCTCCACAGCGCTCCAACAGACATGACACAACATCCCTGCCTGCAGCACAGTCGAGTTACTGTGGCATTGGCTGTAGGAGCCCAAAGCTGACATGGCTGAACATGGAGAGTGGGACAAATTTCCATATTCTGCAGCTGTGCGTTGTTACACAAGTTACACAACCCTTGGCGTGTGTGTGTGTGTGTTTAATGGTGACATAAAGTTTGCCCCATTGATAAGAGGTGCAGTTCGTGCAACAGCTCAGTGCTCTCAACAACCAGCTGCTTGAAGTAACTAAATCTGTTAACTAGTTAAGCTGGGTGAACTAGTTTTGCTGGCAGATGACCAAAAATGCAGTCTTTAGATATGTCACATTTAAATTTAACCCAAGTCTTGGATATTTTTTCTCATCCTGACAGACAGCAGAGGTTATTTATGGCAGACAATAAAACTTGATTGCCTGGACACAGTTTGACAAACGCTTTACATGGATTAGACATAGCATGACAGGCGCTAAGCGCAGTGAGACTGCCTGGCATCCACTGATCATGGCATCACAGCTCTTTTGCCAAGTAGCTTTTTATCCTGTATCCTGAGTATTAATGATCTCTGAAATTGTTCTGTTTAAAGTCCAGGTTTTAATTTAGATTTATACTTAACTCTGTCCTTTTTTTTAATGTCCAGAACTCCTCTTGGAGCCTCTCTGGATGAACAAAGTTCTTCTCCCAGCAAAGGTAATCCATGTTTTCTCTTTTGGTTCATTATATCATAATGATATAATGAACCAACACCTTTCTGACAAAGTTTAACTCTTTCAACATTTAATCATGTAAAAACAACTGATAATCACAACTTCTTCCTGCTCTAAAATCTGGTTATTCTCACCACTGATTACTTTAGTAATACACTGACTTCTCATAACTACCCAAGCAACCCCTGTAGCAGAAAAGAAAAGTAGATGGCCCCTTTAAGTCGAGTGCTTGAATAGCAATGAAGCTGTTCCATAACTTCTGTATTTATTCTGTGTGTGTGTGTGTGTGTGTGTGTGTGTGTGTGTGTGTGTGTGTGTGTGTGTGTGTGTGTGCGTGTGCGTGTGTGTGAGAACAGGAGTGAAGATCGGCTGCAGCTTTGAAGACGACCTTTCGTTGGGAGCTGAAGGTCAGTTCAGAGGAAAACTAACAATGCAAATCAGATTAGAAATGTCTGCATATTGTTAACAGTTTCCTCCAATTCTGTATTTAAAAATATAATTTTAAAAATCAATTCTTATACCAAATGGCAGGGGTAGCTGTTTTATCACTGCTTAAAATCATAATCGCTGTTTCATAATCTGCAGTGAGAGTTAAATGCTTGCCTCACTTTGTTTGGTTGTCTGACGTTTTGTTCAGTTTTCAGATAAAAAAATAAAATAAAACTACTTCAGATGTTTCCCAAGAACTTTTGGATTTCATTAGCATTGTCCCTCAGGACTGCAGTGGGTTCAAGAAGTCAAACAATATCATTCCAGATGTAACTTAAAACATAGTCGTAAACTGTTGTTTAAATAATTAGAAAACCGAGTTAGAACAATTGTAAACATTTAGTTGTTTCAGAGCTTTGTGAGTATTTTCATTGGCTTCTTGGGCCGTCCTTCTTTTAATAAATGCAAATTTCCACTTTATTAGTTGCGGCGTGTAAATATTGTGGCAAAAACAATTACACACTCAACTTTACACACGTCAGTCGTTGGTGTGTGAAGGTGTTTAAATGAGGGTCAGATCTCTTCCAAACAAAACGGCATCAGCAGAACAAACAGAACATGTGGGACTGCACTCAATTCCTCAGTCCTGTTTCTTCATGAAGGAAAAGTCAACAGTGGTTAGAAGTGTGGAAAGACGCCACATGCATGGCTGGCCGTCCTCTGAAAGTGTGTATACCTTCGTCATTCTTGTAATCTGCTGTGAATACATTTGGTGAGGCTAAGAAGAGCAAAAGCACAATGAGCTGTAATGACCCGGCTTTGATGCTGCGTGTGGGTTTGTTGGCCACCTAGGAGATTCTGGCCCTGAAAGATGGCTAATTACTGGCTGGTTTGAGTTTATGTAGATTTAATCTGAAACATCCCGTAAAGAAACAAGAGATCTGAGAACTCATTTTTATTGTTCAACAACTATTTATCTGGTCTCATATGAGTTAAAAATGACCAATTTAATCTATTTTAGAGCGATAAATGCAGCCTCAGCGTGTTTAGGTGTTGTTGACTGTATTAAATTCAGAATCTGTGGAAATGCTTTAATAGTGTTTTATTTAGTGGTATTTGTGTGATCTTTATATACAATCCTCTCCAAAGCTTTTCTATATTAGGACTTTTACAGATTAGAGATGGGTCAGTAAGTGATTGGTGGTAAAGATGAACCAATCAGATTGTTTTTTTTTTTTGTTTTTTTTAATGTTTTTTTTGTGGATTTCAAATTCAGCTTTTCTAAGTTTTGAGCTGCTGGTTCTGATTTGTTTGAAACTTTGACATGTCAGAATGTAAGCATATAAGCTTTATTACTTGTGGGTTCTTGCCATGACCCATCATTAATTATGTGTGTAACAGAGGTGATGTTACACTGTGTGAGAGAGAACAAAAACAAAGACAAAATGATTGTGGAGTTGATGTTTTTAATAGTCTTTGATTTATGTGGCTGGCTGCTTTATTACATAGACAAAAAAAGGCAGTCTCTGTGTGTATCGCAGAAAGACTGGAGACCCTGAACTTAACTTCTTGCTTTCTGCAAGAAGCCCTGCTCTCTCTCGCTCTCTTGCAGCCCAAATCGCCAAAGAAAAGTCTTCATATGTCAAATTATTTCCCTAAGTTGCATTTTATTTTTAATGCTTTTTCAGTGGTTTTGTTTTAAATTGAATGTCAAACAGAAGTGAAGTGCGACGAAAAGATTTAAACCATGTAGGAAAACAAAAATAAATGGAGATTTTGGGCTTTTGCTCAACAGTAATGTGATCCTCAAAAGTAGCTAAATTTGAAGTTTGCCCTTTTTTTGTTCTTTAACTCTGTGAAACCATCTAGTGTTATTCTTACTGTGACCATGCATGTCTTTGCGTGGTGCATTTACTGATCTGACGGGAAAAAGATCAAAGTGTGAGGTTTCCAACTAACCAAACTCTGACTACTGGTATTTTGTGCAACTGTAGATGTTTTAAAACAGCTAAAATTGTCAGTCTTGTAAGCGAGAGAAAAGTCTAGGAGTCAACTTTTAGAAAACTGACCAGCAGAATGCAGAAATAGATGCTGGAGGGGAAAGCACGGATTTACTCCATCTTCCAAATGTCTACTCTAGTCACTCTACGATCTCATTAAAAAGACTTCAGAGCATCACAGTGTTATGATCTGTGTTTTTAAAGAGCTTTTCTTTTTTTTATCTATAAAAAAACACAAAAAATAGAATACTGGTAACCGACCTGTGCTTTCTATAGACTTTGAACACATTCCTTGGGTTTTATTTATTTTCTGTCCAGGCCTTGTTTGTCCTTGAAGGACAAATTAAGGGATGGCAGAGCTACACGTGATTTACAACATTTTACTAGTATCTAAAGGCCATGTCTTTGAGAACATAAAAAAATACCAAGTTAAGAACTGATTGGTAACCTTGTAGATGCATCATGCACATGTTGATGGTCTAATGCCAATTTTTCAGTTCATTGTTCTTTGAAAATGACCTCATTGGTGCTAAAGTACAATTTTATATCCAATTGCGACACTAGCAAAAAATAAAATAAAATAAAGTGCCTCGAGATTTAATATGAAATTGTCTCTTTGCCAAGTGATCTGTTAGGTGCAGTGGCGGAGCCAGACTTTTAAAGTTGGGGGGGCCAAGGGGGGGCCAGGACTACCTCTGGGGGGGCAAAAGGCAAAATTTATGTGCGCACATCTCTCTCTCTCTCTCTTTATTTATATATATATATAAAATTCCCCTCTCACCCTCTGTGGGTGGTCTCTTTCATCCTCTGAGGTCGGGTCCTCTACCAGAGGCCTGGGAGCTTGAGGGTTCTGCGCAGTATCTTGGCTGTGCCTAGAACTGCACATTTCTGGACTGAGATGTCTGATGTTGTTCCTGGGATCTGTTTGAGCCACTGCTCCAGTTTGGGGGTGACTGCCCCGAGGGCCCCTATGACCACAGGCACCACTGTGGTCTTCACCTTCCAGGCCTTCTCCAGTTCCTCTCTGAGGCCCTGGTATTTCTCCAGTTTCTCATGCTCCTTTTTCCTGATGTTGTGGTCACTTGGTATTGCTACATCCACCACAACGGCTTTCCTCTGCTCTTTATCCACCACCACAATGTCCGGTTGGTTCGCCATTACCATCTTGTCTGTCTGGATCTGGAAGTCCCACAGGATCTTAGCTCGGTCATTCTCCACCACCTTTGGGGGTGTTCCCCACTTTGACCTCGGGGCTTCCAGTCCATATTCGGCACAGATGTTCCTGTACACTATGCCCGCCACTTGGTTATGTCGTTCCATGTACGCTTTCCCTGCCAGCATCTTGCACCCTGCTGTTATGTGCTGGACTGTCTCAGAGGCCTCCTTGCACAACATACAACACAATATATATATATATATATATATATATATATATATATATATATATATATATATATATATATATATATATATATATATATACACTTTACACAAAGAGTTCATCACAGAGGCAACTAAAATCAATCAATAAAAAAAAAAGAATCCTTTCTGAATATCATCTCATGGACACTGAACTAAATGTGTCTTTCAGACCGAGAGCTGACAGCGTGTTGAAGAGTGATGGTCAGGACACCTTGGTTAGGAATCTCATTGCAAACCTCTAGTTGAAATGGCGCCTTTAACTCCAGTCTCCAGTACAGAACAGAGAAAACTAAAGACAATGCAACGTTGTTTTAATCCATTTATAGTCTAAACAGAGGAGCCAGCAGTTTATTTTGAGGAACTAAATAAAGGTGCAGAAGTTAATTAGATCCATGCGCAGTCCGCTGCACAACCAATGCGGACGCGGCTCCGCCGCTCCGAAGAATTAAACTTAACTCGCCCTGCAGTTTTAACAAATGGAGTTGAAGATGTTACCCTCCCGCACCCAGAAGGAGAGCGATGCTCAGAAGGAGCGCGGCAGACGTAACATCTGTCCGTTTTGGAGAAGCGAAACCATGCAAAAAATAAAAATAAAAAATCCTGGTAAAAACGCCCGAACCCTGCACATGGTTAAAAGGGGGAAAAAAAAGGAAAAAAAAATCTCGCAGAGTTCAATTGTTCGGTTTAGTTCATACAGATCTAACTGTCGATGAACCAGCGCAGATTTCTCTGCAGATGCAACCAGGAAGAATTTGTGAAGCTGTGCGTTCAGACCGCAGCGGGTGAATTAATGGTAATTTAAGTGGAGTCGCTTGATTTCATTTGTTATAAGTTATTGGAGGCAGTCAGTGGTTTGTGTCACTACGGAGAAAAAGTTAGATGCATGTATCTGCTTTATGTGTGATGGGAAATATACAATATATAGTTACACTGCTTACGTTAATGATGTTTTAAAAACAAAACCAGTAAAAACTTAACTGAGTTAATATGTCAGATTCCCTCCTCACCCTCATCTTGATTAGAACAGAGAGCAGTCCGCTGGTTCTGTCCAGACTGTGATCAAGCGCAGCTGACACTTGGTGCGCAGGCAGTTTCAACTTTACACGCAGAGAACAGAGAATATCGCGGAGCTCATTATTAATCATACTAAGAACAATATCTGTCAGGGAATCACCTCTGATCTGGACGCTTTAACGGACCAGAGGCTTTGGAGCGACCAGCAGCTGATCCGCTTCTGCGGGGTTTTTCTCCCGCAGGCCGAAGGAAGTGATCAGGAAACGATCAGAGTTCTGCCTCTTCTAATCACGTCATTTCGTGAAATGTTACCTGATTTCAAAAACGTTCTCACAGAGAAATACTAAATGTTTCGTTTGATGACTACAAATTGGAAATAAAATTATTTTTTTCTTTGACGGATAACGAAAATTCTCTATCGCCACCTCTGCTCCAAACTACAAACGTTGTCGGCCTCTCTTCGTTTTTTTTATATTTTTTTTATGGAGGATCAGTAAATAACTTCTTGGTGTTTTACAACCACCAGGTTTGAAGGGCTTTAGCCTTTGAGTTGCACCACAGCGCAGCACATTTGAAACATCCAGGAGATCAATATCAGCTCGTTTTTATGAGTAAAAGTATAAAAGAGGCTGGTATCGCGCCTGATGTAAATCTATTTATTTCATCACATGGACTTATATAACGTTTTGTACATTTTCTTTTCATATATTTATTATTGTTTTTCTTCTTTAGATATTAGGTTGGCTTAGAATGATTCCAAATAATGTACAGGAATGACCTGGTGCTGTTACATGTCAATCATCAGGGGGGGCCACTGGGGGGGCCAATCAGATGACAGGGGGGGCACTGGCCCCCCCGGCCCCCCCTCTAGCTCCGCCTCTGGTTAGGTGTAGACACAACATTACACATTTTCCTCTTTTTTTTTTTGGATGTCGTTTTATACAGTTGACTGATCCATTGTTCAGAATTGAGCTATATATTAAGACAAAAATACATATTTTTGGGGGGAAAAAAGATATTCACCGAAGTCCAAAGAAGGATGTCGAAATATGTGATGAGTTAGAGCTGAAGGAACAAAGTTTAAAGAAATGAGGAGTAAAAGAAACATGTACACTGCTCAAAAAAATAAAGGGAACACTCAAATAACACATCCTAGATCTGAATGAATGAAATATTCTCATTGAATACTTTGTTCTGTACAAAGTTGAATGTGCTGACAACAAAATCACACAAAAATCATCAATGGAAATCAAATTTATTAACCAATGGAGGCCTGGATTTGGAGCCACACACAAAATTAAAGTGAAATGTTCCCTTTATTTTTTTGAGCAGTATATTATAGACCAGTGCAAATACAGTTAATGTTTTACATTAAGTTTGGCAGTATAAAATAGAAATAATTTTTCTATTTTTACTGCCAAAAGAAAGGATTTTGATGAAGCTCTTTGAAATTATCGCCATCAAACAGTACTGCAAAGATTTTAAGCAGATGCAATTGAAACCTAAACCAACATGGAGGAATACGAATCATGCAGGTTTATTATGTTTGGCAAAAGCATTCAGATTTAACTTAGAGACCAGTTTGCAACTGAAATGAAATATTTTCAGTTTTTCTCAATACTAAGTTATGTTTTAATAGCCAGTTGGGTCCAAATAAGCTAAACAAAAAACATCCAGCCAAGAACTGATAAGTAAATGTGTTCACTTTCGTCTGTAATTTCTGTTCTGTTAGTGCAAGTTTCTCTGTGTGCTTCAGGTTATTAAGTCCTGGCTGTAAGTGCTGCGATTGTGCACAGAGTTCTGTTGAGGCAGCTGATGTCCAGTGTGAAGTAAAAAGTCTCTGTCGATGTCATGTACGAACAGATCCAAATTGACCATAATGACATCAAGCGATATAAGAACGGGGTTGGAACAGATTAAAGTCTTAGCCACTGAATGGAATGGCAGTGAATTAGTAAATTAAATGGTTCGGGGTAGATGAGGTGGAAGTGAGTGAGCAAGTTTCCAGATGCAGCTGAACTTTATCATTTGCCCCCTTAATCCAGCCGTCTGCCGGAGAAGAAAACATAGGCCATTTCAACAGAAAGAGAAACGGAGAGATGGTGGCGCGCCTGCAGGTCTCAACAGGTTCTATGGAAATGAAAATATCACTCATACTGCAGTTTGGCTTTAAGTTCTCATAGACAGTACAGTAAATGGTAGTTAAGCATAAAAACAGTTTTATATAATCCAGTGTCAGAGTAGGGAAGAAAGAATGCACTCTATATTAAATTTGATGTTGATCTCTAAGATACAGCATGGTAACATGTGACGGTGCAGACGGTGACAGATCCACCTGACCCGTAGAGAACAGGTACAAACAACTCTCTCTAGTTCTTCTGTTTTCAACCTGGGGCAGAGCTGAGCAGCTGCACTGCCTGTCAGCTGGCTCATAAGGGTGGTGTTTTGACTTTGGTGCATTCTGTAGCTATGGAGAGTAATTATTTGAGAAGATTTCGATTTCAAAAAAATGTTGCCGCATTACACTTGTCCAGTTCCCGTTAAATCTGTAGAGAATTGTTCGAGTAAGATCAGGGTTTAAGGGAAATCTGTGCAGCAATCACAAAATCACATTCTCTCCTGATGCATTGGGAACCTTGCATGCTTAAAACTCGATTTAACTACACTGCATCTCATCTCCAAGAACCAACCACAACCGCTTGTGTTTACAATCTCATTTTGATTTCAAAGGGAAAGTTGCCATAGCAGTGGTTTTTTGATGAGGCTTGCATTCGACCCGCTAGTTCAAAATCCAAAATACACCAATGGGTCAAACCTTAACTCAGGTTTTCTACATGTAACTGGTTTTCAAAGTTCAACGCCAATAACACTAAGACATCAAACCACTTCCCTCCCTGCAGCAAATCATTCTGTCGGTTCTGTTGACTCCTGATTCTCTTACATTTCTGTTTCTGCAGCCAATCATCTTCAGTCCAAAAATAATAAACCTGAAGCCTGGTGAGTTGTTTTTATTATTCACCCTCATCATTCAGTGTGTGAGGTTTAGTTGGTCAGCCTCTCCTCTTACTCTAACAATTCGTTGTACGTCCTTGTTGCTCTGTGGTTCTTTTTGTAGTTTTGATTTCGTGGCGGATCAGAAGAGGATTCAGTACAAAGAGAGGGGGAGAAGCATGAACTCGACAGGATCAGGGAAAAGCAGCACTGTATCCAGGTCAGTTCATCCCATTACTCTTAAATCACTGAGGTTTCTTCAAGATGGAGACAAGTGGTCTCAAGTGGAAGAAAATAGAGATGCAGTGTGCTCTTGATGCTACTTAACATAAATGGCTCTCACTGGCTCAGACAGTGAGGTTGGATACAAAATTTAGACCTGATTTATAACAAATCGATGAGTCCATGCCAAGCAATCTCCAAAATGTTTCTTTAAGTTTTAAGCTGCAATTTGGGTCGATTCTTAAGGATCCTGCAGATTTCTCAATTTATTTTGGGCAATTAACTTTTTTACATCTCATCACTTCACAACCACAAACGTTTGTGTGTTTTATTGAGATTTTAGGTGACACACAAAGTAGCAGATAACTAGCAATTCAAAGGAATTCAGTTCATGATTTTTTTAAAGTTTAAAGTAAATTTTAAAGTTTGTAAATTGTTCTCAAAAGTGCCATTTTTAATTTTATTCAGGCCATTTTTTTACTCCGAATAAACTCCATTTGCTTTCAATGTAAATCTGTAGATGTGCAAAACAGGTGGAGAGGATTTAGCAGCTTAAAATGCAGCAAAAACTGCTTTTACAAACCACTGATGCAGGGGTACTAAATAGAAATACATGATACATTCTTAAAAACTGTTTATTTTCCTTTCCACTTCAAATGATTCCCTTCTTCATGTCGATCTATCACACTAAATCCTAAGAAAGTACAAAGAAGGTTGTGATCTGACAAAAATGTGCAATGCATGTGTAAGTATTTCAGCACATGGATTTAAATCCTCACTTATGATCATTTTTTAAAATTTTTCCTTTAAGTAGACCAACCAATAAACGTATTAATTTGATGTCCTGCATGTTTCCACTTCGCATGGTGCATGGTGGGCTGCTAACAGTCGGACTATTAACAGTGTTTCAGAGTTGCTGGACCTGTGCGAGGAAGACCCAGAGGAAATCCTTTTAAATCTGGGTTTCGGTCGAGAAGAACCTGACATGTCCTCAAAAATTCCCCCACGGTTCTTCAACAACACGTCTTCAGCGAGAGGCATTGACATCAAGGTAGTGCTGATTTAAACTTAGGAGCATGTAGTGTCAAAAAAAATAAAATACATGAAACCGTGCACCTGTATAGCAGTTTAGGTCTTCTCTGCGTTATTAATGTTAATCGTCGATGTTACTTTCTGTGGCTCACCCTTAGGTCTACCTACGAGCTCAGCTGCAGCGCATGGAACTGGAAAACCCCAACTACGCTCTAACCAGTACGTACCTCCAGCACCTTCTGCTCTCCTCTGTCCCCTTCAGTGTTTATGGGCTCACTGTGCACATCTCTAGCAGCTGAACTGCCCAGCTAGTGGGTGTTTGCACTGAGCGCTTCAGAGGTCTGCATCCTGTAACCGTAGACAGAGGAAGTGAAGCGCATTGACTGTGTGTGCGTGTCTTGTTCCCAGTACTACTGTGGGGTTTTGTGGGGGTCCTTCAGCGTTTTTAGCTGTCCTGCCAACTGCCTGGACAACACTGCCAGAGAGAACAAAGATCTGTTTGTCCCAAACACACACACACCCACACACAGACCTGCTCCCCTAACATCCTGGCCCCTTTTTGTTTTTGAAGTTTGGTCTACATGGAGGTATTGGCTCCCCAATTGAGCGCACACACACACTCACGCACACACACACACACACACACACACACAGCTGATCCTCTTCATCTTGACAGTTTTACAGTCTAGCGCCTTAAAAAAATAAACACTTGGCAAGAACATCCGTCTTGTGTCAAAACAAGAGTCTGTATCAGTCTTCATGTTTGGGGAGATTTGAATTGCTTTGGTAACTAGAACATAGTTAGAGCAGCTTATACCTTTTGGTTCTGGTTTAAGCAAGACCATCATCAACTTTAGCACTTTTGAGTGCAGTAAAAAGTGGGATTTTTTAAATTTTTTTATTTTGTAGCTGTGAATTTTTTTAGGTATGAATTATAAGTCCTGCATGTTTTCTTTGAAACCCTTTCAACATGAACACGATGTTTTGCAAAATATACCCATGATTATTCTGCTGGGTTTGCACCTCCTTCCCAGAGTTTTTGCTGAGATTTTTTTTTTAACTCCATTTGTGGTCCATCTGGCTGGACAGAATGCCCATAGATGATTAGAGATGATGACCCAGAAGCCTACTTTGTACTCAACCACTATCATTTTTTTTTGTGGAACCAAAACAAAGAAGCCATTTTGTGGATCATATCTTTCTGGATTTGTGCTGAATTGGTTTCCGTTTAACTTCAAATGTGAGCTGAAGAAGTTACTTACATATAAAGGAAATGGTAAACGTTGTGAGAGAAAACATGAGCTAATTTGTTTTTGGTATATTTTTGGCAGAATCTCTAAAATCTCCAGCCAAGTGCTGCTTTAGCCATAGCCAGAAGGATCTTCTTTTGAAATATGTTGTTGCTTATCCAGCCTAGTGCCTCAGCATTGGTATTGAATTAGGCCCACATAAAAACCACAGGTGTAGCCTTACTTGAGCTAATGCTATCAA
This sequence comes from Poecilia mexicana, assembly GCF_051168715.1. Lineage (NCBI taxonomy): Eukaryota > Metazoa > Chordata > Actinopteri > Cyprinodontiformes > Poeciliidae > Poecilia > Poecilia mexicana. The sequence continues at coordinate 10,718,775 of NW_028263371.1, forward strand.
GGCTTCTAAAGAGAGAAGATTTTGGTCAAATGAGTTTTCGTCTCTCTGATATTTAATATTTTGTTGCTTTGCTGTCTATAACTTTTAGCATCCTAAAATAAAGATGCCCAGATGTGAAAAAGGAAGCAGCTGGACTTAAGCTTGCTCCTAGCCTATGTGGCATCACATGTTGTAAAAGAAAGCTGTATCTCATAATGGACAAAAATGAACAAGTATACAGATGCAACTTAATAAATTAGAATAACATCAAAATTGTAATTTCAAAAAGGTTCCTAAGAACATTAAAGGAGAGTTTTACTACGGAAATGTTAATGGGGAAAACTAGCGTGACATTTGTCCAGCAGACAAAGAGTTATTTCTTTAAAGGATTACGAACATGGCAGTTGAACTTGGTTTCTTATTTTCAAGGAAAAAGATTAGAAGTCCAGTTGCCTTTTATTGAAGCCCGTAGGATTGTCCTGTCCTGAGAATCCACACCACCGTCTCTTTCTTTGAACGTAATGTCCTGCCCGCCGAGCACGTGAGCTATGCATCTCACTGGAGTATTTCCAGCTGTGAAAACAAATCCCAGCTCGGCCTCTCCAGCTGTGAGGTGCATCTGTTAACAGCAACACAATCTGCCAAAAATGGCTTCGGCCTGACTCGCTTTTATTAGTGTTCAGCTTTTAACTCTCAGCCGTTGCCTTGTGGCATTCTAAGGTCCTGCATATTAATCTGTGAATTTTTCCAGTTTGACCTCAGAATTTCTTTTTTTTTTTTTTGTTGCTGGCTCTTGCAAATGTAATGAAAATGTAGATGTCTTATTAGCTTGCAAAGCAACTGGTCAGCTGCTGGGAGCTGATGTAGCACAATCTTGTCCAATAGAAACCAGTCTATCACATTTATTTCATGATCTTTTGACACACTGATACTAAATTACTCAACAACCTTAGATGTCTAGGAACATGAATCTGACTTATCAGCATGATGATGCAGGGTAGGTTGTTGAGCTGGCTCAGAAAACTTTCTCTTTTTATCAGTGGCCTGCGGTATCACTTCTAAACAGACCTTCCAGGGTAGAGATTTGTCCAGTTGGTCAAAGGTCAGTCAATCCTCACTGCTGGATTTGTTGAACAAACGAGCTGGTAGAGCAGAACGGGTGTGGTTATTTTTCATCTGGTTCTCTGATTGCCATGGCTAACAAATGACAAAGCATGTTTACTTAATGTAGCAAATGACAGAAGAGTGAATGGAGCCAGTCATAAGTCCCAGAATTAAATTATTGAATGACTGCACCGTTTTTTTAATGACCTGTTCAGGAAAGAGCGGAAGAGGAAGATGCTCACAAACATTTGACTGCTTGTTTGACGGGAAATTAAAACTCTGCGTAGGTGCCCCGGTATATATTTAGTTACACTCAAAATAGCAACTAGAATTTTGATTTTTTTTTATTTTTTTTTATGTGTAAAAGCTGTATTTTGAGACCTGCTTAAGTGGAGATACAATCTGTGGTATGACTGCATTTCAGATCTGCAGTGCTGATATGTTAAATGAAATGATGCTTTGTTTTGTTTTGTTTTGTTTTGTTTGGGTTTTCATTTAGTTGCCCTGAGCAAGTGGGCTCTCGTCTATTCAGCCAGAAATAGCACTGCAGTGTGTTTAGAAACTGATAAGTTATTGTTCGAGAAAGCTTTATATTTAGAACATTATCATGTTATCAGACTGCATACTGATGTCCAGCTCTCACGCACTGACCTTAGGCATTCAGGGCTCTGGTGATTTCTACTCATTTCTACAAGTTCAGGCCACAGGGACTCTTTGTCTGAGGTGTCTGCATCTTCTTTGGTGCAAGCACAGAATATACCCACACATTCACATATTTTATGGTTTAGGATCCAAACAAAGCAGAGTGCAGAGAAATTGCCTTTTTACCTTATTGTTTGACGCTGAGGCTCGTGTTTTGGACCCTATTTATTTTCATGGAGCTAACCACAGTTTTATTGCCTCTGGCTAATCAACACAAGTTCCCACACTTTGACGTAGAGGTACCTCTCCATGACACCGTCTCAACTTGTTTATGGACAAACTAATGTTGGTACTGCAGTACAGCTGGCTTTTGCAGGAAGTTCAAAAAGATTTTGCCTCAGAAGTTCAGGGATTTTTTGTGATCTCTTTGTATTCTTTTTACAATGTGCAGCCATTATAACAAATTAATATGGATTATATTCGGTAGTTTTCAGCATTGTTGTTGCTGAGGACGCTGCGATGTGTCTTGTCCCCTCTAATGGCAATAGTTTGGATGAAGGATGCACCGATTGGAATTTTCTGGCCGATCACGGATCTTTAAAAAGCCCGACCTGCTGATTTTTATTTTGACAGATAACGATTTTTTTTTGTTGTTGTAAAAGTTGCTAGGTTGACAACAACAGAGTGACTATTGTTAACAGCATATGTGCAGATGTGACCAGGTGGGAAGGTCTGTCAGTCAGCATCTCTCACGACGGAGCAAAAAGGGGCAGTGACTGTTTTTCAGATCTTTGTGGAAGTAGAAAAGATTGGCAGATTTTTCATGCAACTATCCGCCGATCACTCACAACTAAGGAAATCGGGGCCGATTTATTGGTGCACCTCTACTTTGCACCTCCTGTTCACATGTAGTGTCTCCTGCATGTAATAAGTACAGCTTTGGTGTTTTAATTTACTGTTTGTGCATTGTGTCCCAGTATTTATGTAGTTTTGATTTGAATACCTGTTACCTTGGCTAGGTGTCCCTTGAAAAATAAGTTTCTGATCTCAGTGGAAGATGGACCTGGTTTATAAAAAAAAAAAAAAAAGGCATGAATAAAAAATAAGATGAGATAAATCAGTAGGAAATTACAGTTATTGTTTCCCCACTATTGTAAATTATCTCTCTTCAGGTTGCCGGTTTGTTAAGTCTCCAAGTTTCTGGCCTTATACAACTTTTCTCTGGATATCCTCTGCTTCGCTGAGCAAATCATAAATCTTCACCGCATTGAGCGTTGATGTCCAGACGTGGCGCCGTCACTCTTTAGCAACTGTTAGCTGGGTTCTCAGCTGTCTTGTGCTGCTTGCTTCTCTCACGCTTCTTCACATGATTATTGACTCGGACCTTGAAATGAATATTAACTCTTGTTGGCTAGCACCCTGGACACAGTTGAAAATGAAAGGTTTGTAAATTGATAGTCGATGCCTGACCTTGCGATTGGCTTGATAGCATTGCTAACTTCAAGAAACTGTTCTGGACAGAACTGCTTCTCTGAGATCTGTGTGTAGTTTCTGGAAGCATTCTCATACTCTTCCATTGGTTCCCTGGATCCCAAACGCACACACAGACACATGTATGTGTGTGTGTTGTTGTTTGTTACGTAAGCCCTGTTCTCACCATTAGAAAAAAAAAATCCCCCCAGGATGAAGAGGGAAAAAAGACGGAGTACGTGTCTTTGTGGCTTATCCCTCATTTCCTGTGAAAAGATCCCCAGAATGAGCATTAATGCAGAGTCAGCAGTCAGAAGGAAACACGCTGTATTACTATTATCACACAAAACCAGCTGTGCATGTGAGGGATACAACTGTGACATACCAATAACAGCTTTTTTCGTACCAGAGAAACGAATACAAAGTAGGAATATTAATAGTCGAGTCTGGTGAAAACATATTCCAGTCAGCCTGTCATTTGTAGCAAAAGATATTGGATCTTATTTGTGTCCCAGTGTTTCAAGTCCAGGCTCCTTTTATTCCTGGTTTGATCTACCAACTTATGAAATATAACATTTTTTAACAGCTTGATCTCCTCCTTTCTTCACCTGCTGAGGTTGGAGTCAAGAGAATGCTTTTTTTTATATTAGTTTTTTGTTTGATTTTTAAGCCTTTAACTCCTTGCTGGAATTGTAATTAAAGAAAAAAGACCATTTTGCTGAAGTTAAGTGGATTACCAGGTTACTTGGTGAGTTCTTTTGGGCTGTCTGTGGGTTTTGTAGTGTTGGAAAATAATCAGATTTGGAAGGTTGGATTGAGCTAACAAACGTTTTGTGCAAAGAGAACGTTAAATTTTTTGATAAATATCTACAGCAGGACATTTGTGGTCATTTTTAAAGAACCTCCATTTGATTTTTAGTTTTTAAACCAGAGAAAAACATAAAACATTTGCTAAAAGAGGAGAAATACATTTTCTTCTATAGGATGTTGCTATTTGTAGAAAATACTTTAAACAAGAAAAGCATTTAGTTTTCAATGCAATAAAGAGAAATAAAATATGTTATTTTGTATTGAATAAATACATTGAAAAATGGAATAAATCCTGCAAATCTTAAAATAAAACATGCAAAAATATTTTTGAAAAATCCAACTACACAAAACTGAAAAATCTAAAATATCTGCAAATTATTTTTTTAAAGTAAAAATCTAACAAAATCCCTAGAGAATCTAAAAAAACCGACAAAATATAAAAAAAAAGTTTAACAAAACTAAAACATTTTATTTCAGATAGCCATTTCTAAAATATAGATGTGTTATATCTATATTAAAAAAAAAGTTGGTACTTTTTTATGGATGGTACTGGAGTTTACTTTAGATCGAGGTTCACTTTCCCTAAACAAACTGGGATTATGGTGTAGAGATTTAGATAAAGCATTTTTTATTATTTTTTTCCTTACTTTTTATTGGCATTTTCAGCACATGTGCTCATCAATTTAAAACAATGGACCTCAGCATTTGTCTGAATGCCTTTTTTTTCCTACAGAGTATTGGCTAAAGGGGGCTCAACACAAAGGCATGTTGCACTTTTCAAACTTTCAGCATCAGGGCATTACGATTGCAGCATCAGGTAAAAGCTGCATGCCAACAACAAGGAATATTTTTGTTTTGGACTTTAAAGTCAGAATATGCAAGAGCACTGCTCCCTTCCAGGTGACGACACTGAACCGTGTCGCAAGGTTTCAGAGGGCGACAGAAGACAGAAGTCCGCGTTTCATAACCGACTGACAAGTGTTTAAACAGTTGGGTATGAAGGGGAGGAGGAAGAAGAGGGGGAGAGATGGCAGGAAAGCATGCAAGTCATTATCCTGTTAGAGATGACACTGACGGTGCAGCTTACACAACCCCGGGAGGAGGAAGCAGAGGGGAGCGGCTCTGACGTCTGTCTTTAATTCCTCACTGAGCCTTTTGCAGCAGAGTGTCACCGAATCTCAAAACTCTCACTTGTGGAATGTGTAAAAATAGACCAATAGGAAGGTGTTCGTTTACAATATATAATAATCTGCCTCCAGGAAGTATCATGATGTAATCTTGAATTACTCAGTTGACTCTTTGTTCCGGTCTCGTAAAATAATACATTTAGAGGTTAGACTTGAGCGAGACTTATGCCTAGGATAGCAGCGAGGAGTTTTATTATTGAATTGGTTATTTAATGTTTTATCACTAATTAAAGGTCACGTTGCATTGCTTTCTTAATCAAAGCCAAAGTACAAAGTAGCTAACTGCACAATCAAGTATTTAAGAGCATATTGGGAATTATTGGTGGCATTTATTGTACGGCTTATCATTTATTGTGATAAATTATCATGATAACCATATTGATTTGTTATGATAAATTCCAATTGTTTAAAAACCTACAAAACTATCTGTATTGTCAGGATTTAGTTTCAGTATTTTCCAAGGAAAATTACATATCAATAAATTTGAAAATATGATTATTACTACAAATAATACTTCTGCATATGACCGATGTCCTAAAGAAGCGTATTACTAGTGAGTAGGTTTCTCTCAATTACCTAAAAAAGAAGAAAAAAAAGCAGTTTTCTTATCACAATATTACCACAAAATATGATAAAACTTTCAGTCCATATCTCCCACTTCTATAGGTAATCCAATGTTTGCTACGAAGGTTTCTATAATCCTATAAGTCCCAAAAAGTTAGGAAAATATCTCTTCTTCCATCATCTCATCGACCAAAAATCAAATGCACATGCTTGTTTTGGATCTGCACCAAATAATTGAGCAGCACTAAAGTTGTTTTTAACTTTTCGTCTCAGTTGTTGCTTTGCAGTTTCCTGAAACCGCTGGTCTCTGACTTTCTGCACAGACTTCTGTAGTTGATACCCTACAGCACCAATAACTCCCATCAACCGTCATTACTAATATCCTGAACTGAAAAGCGGCTAACATGCACAACCTTGAGGCGCATGGGCCACAACAGCAAAATATGCTTACTTGCTCCTCTTGTCGGTCTGTAAGTAAGACAAAACCAAGGCTGTAATGCTGTTTCCAAAACTTTGACAGCAAAGAGTGGAAAGGTTTTCATGCTGAGGCTGCAGAGAATTGATTAGTGGTTTCTACCATCAGTCTGAAGTCATTTAATAATGCTCCTTGTGCTCAGTGCCGGCTGCTGCTGGGGCTTTCGTGGTGAGATGAATGTTTTTGCAAGCCTTTGACCTCTTTATTCTAGTTGGCCAGTGTAAAAAAGATCCCAGGTCATTTGTGCTGCTGGGTTCACAAGTTAAGCAGTGGAACATATTTCTTATGTGGTATCATGGAGAATTGGCACCGTGAGAAAGCAGCAGACGCATCTGGAAGTGACAGGTATGTCAACATGTACCGGCGTCCTAAAGGACAGCTTACAAGCCACCATGTTCTGCTGCAGTTTAACTCTAGAGTTGGTCAGATTAACCAAACCAGTAGCCATTGGCTTTTTTTTTTTTTTTTCGTTTTAAATTTAATTTCTGTTGTTCTGATTCGATCTTGTCTTTGTTTTGCTGTGTTTCAGGTCGTTTCCGACAGATTGAGGTCTTGACGTCGGTTGCCAATGAGTTCTTCCAGATCTACAGTAACGTTTCTGGACAACCTGTCAACAGATTAACCTGCAAGGATCAAGGTGAGCCGTGCAACCACACTTAGGTTTTTCTTCACTTGTCAAAAAAACATCATTATGCCAAATAACCGTCTGTCCAAGACAACCTCAACACTCAGTATTTGGCATTCACAGTGCACTTTTATTGGATTAAATATTGACTTGTATATTATAAATAATAAAAAGTCGTAATCTGTTTTTTTTTTCTGAAATTATGAACTTATATGTACCATCAGTTAAATAGAACCGTTTACTTTTCACTTGACAAAATAAATTATAAAACAGAGCTGACATTATTATTATTATTTTTTAATTATTATTGATGTCGTGATATACCTCTCTCAGGTGGAGAAGGAGAAAAAGGAGAACAACAAGGAGGTGCCGGTAAAGATCCGGCTACTCTGAGGAGGACTAGCTCAGTCAGGCAGTTTGCTAAACTCGTAAAGAAAATGAGCAAACAGAACTTGCTTGGATCGACCGCAGAGTCTCCAGAGGGGGCCTCGCCAAACGAGCCCACACAGCTGAACGGACACGCTGCTTCCCCCGATGCCGCACGTGTCAACGACCGCACTCGTAGCGGTAAGGATCACGACTGCGCCAGCTCTGACCACCAGGTGGAGATGGTCAGCCAGAAACACATGCGCAGGAAAGATAATTTCACCTTAGCTACTGTGACGGAGGAGACCAATGGAGGCGGCGAGGGCGATCGGCTAATGGAGAGCAGGTAGGCCATGCTTCTTAGATATTCAATAAATGAGAATGAGGGAAAAATGCCTTTTTAAATTGTGTTGAAATTTTAAACGATGCCTCAAAGTGTAAAGATTTAGTACATGTTCATTATTTAGTTTATTTTGTAAGAACAGCAGGATGTCATTCATACACAGGTGCCTCTCAATAAATTATAAATCTATATAAATAAATAAATGGTGACTTTACTTTGAGACAAAAGTGGCATTGATACGGACTTTGGAAGTCTGTGTGACGTTGTTCAGTTCAGACACTGAAGAAGATGATTTTAGTTTTGTTAGTGTGCAGGAGGAAGATGAAGATGGGGATCAATGGTTTTTTCCTGCTAGGCTGCTGTTTTTTTTTTTTTTTTAAGCAGCTGTGTTACATGCAATGTTAGGAAAAGCACTTATGTTTCGTATTTGTACGTGTTTTATTAAAAGTTAACCAAATCTTCTGGGTAAATATCTCATTTTAAAATATGGACACCAGCAGCCTGTAGACAAGTGTGACCTATATATGTATTTATTTCCTCTTGTTAACGTTAGCTTAAAGCCAGGTGTGGTCAATAGTCTGGAAATCACTGTACTTATTTTAGTCCCGAACATATAGCTGTTTATAATTTGATCTTCCTGAAAAATGTAAATAATCCTTGGAGAGTTGATGTCCTCCTGACAGAAAGGACTCTGATAACGATAATTCGCGTTAGACCAGCTAGAATGCGTCACACCTGAATTTATACAAATTCAAATACATTTTTCATCTTTTTTTTCCAATGATATTTAAATTTATTCCTATATAATTAAGAACATACACTTTTCATAAAATCTAGGAAAATGTTCTAACATTCAGATCTTAGTCCTATACTATAGAACGATGTCAAACAAGAGGAACACAGTGTTTTGGTTCTGTTGTTATTTCTTGCACTATCACTGATGCTTAGCATGATTCAATGCATTGCCTAGGTGGTGGGTGACCTAAATAGATACTCAAGTGAATCACTTTATTATCAATATACATTGTCTGAGCATTATTCTGAACAATATGCACTTACATCTGGCAGATAAAACGGCTAGTTATCTGCTGCAGTTCTGTCCAGTCTGACCCAGCTGGTCATATTTATGTACACCACTGAGTCACAGCTGATTTTCCATTTATGGCTACATGGAAAATACCCTTCTACAGGTGTCCGGGCCTTTTTCTGCCTTAACACCTACACTTTGTGACGGGAACAGTGATAAGCCAATACTACCTGAATAAAATCATTTAGCCAGTCAGTGTGTCCCTGCATGAACAACCCAAGCCTGATTTCATCTTCATGGACAGGAATGCTTCAGGTCATCAAGGTCACATAATGAGGGAACCGCTGCTGGAAACTGGGGTACCTCGAACGGAGAGGCCTGCACTCTCTCCAGAACTAAAGTTGGCCACATGACGCATTATGGAGACGTTGATTTATGTTGCCTCTATGATTACTCTACTGCCATGTAGAGTAATTGTAGTGTGTACTTTTTATGTTTTCCACAATTTTCACCCAAAAGATACCCTGGACATCACCTTCCTACATAATTTCATAAAGTGGATTTCTCCAGTAGAATTTGAAATGAGCCAATCGGTGAATAAAAGAAGCTGTTATGAATGATGGGCTTGATTTTTTTTTTTGTGCAGTTTTATAATTGTAATTGGAGGAAGTGAACGAAGCTGTTCAGTCAGTGTTACTTCCAAACATTAATTTAATATTAACAGCTGTCTACTTCATCTCGACATTTCTCTTGTCGCAGCAGAGGATGGTTGTTTACAGCGCAGGCAATTTCCGGTAAGCTTCATAGTGTCGAGATGGCACATTACATACGTCACAGCCAAACACTAGTCATTGGGTAAAATTTAAAACTTCAACAGAGTCTACAGCTCCAGGATTGTTTCTCGAGAGTCCAGGTTTTCTGCATGAAGCAAAGCAACAAGGGGCTGGTTCTTACCAGGCTGCCTGAAAGCCAAATGTCCCTAAAGTTTTGTGAGCAGTGTATTTAAAGTGACACTTAGATTGAACATAAAAGTAGCTCAGTGCGCCAGGTTGACAACAACGGAGTGACTATGTTAACATTCATCCACCTATCAGTCCTGAACAGAGCAGCACTGGACCAGAACACCAGCCAGATTCAGCTGACCTTCACACAACCCATCAGAAAGCAGAGGAGGAAGGTGACCAGGTGGCCAAAGATGAGACCGACCTCACCTCCACCCCTGAGAAAGCTCTCTCCAAGCTTGCCCCGCCTTTACTCGCCCAACTTCGCACGGAGAATGCAGACTCATTCGACATGGAAGAGGTATGGGGATTTCCTGTGTTCCTCCTACCTTCCTCATACTGCTTTTTTTTCTTTTCTTTTTTTGTCATTCAAAGGGTAACCTCTTCCCACGCACAGGTGGCCCAATGACATCACTTAGGCCTTTTACCAGACCATCTTATTTTCATCTGCTCTCCTGTGGTCATTCAACTAAGCCTGCAAAGCTACTCTCCCAGGCAAATGAATGCAAATAAAGGCAAAATTGCCTTCTTGCACAACAACTGAGCTAAAGTGAAAGCAGGGTTTTCAGATCACCACTGGGACTGAGATAATTACTGTCCATCTGTAGAAGAAAAATCAGCTGATTAATTCTGTTTTCTGACCAGAAAAGAATGATACAATATGTGCAAGCATGTTGAGTCAGTGTATATCTGTATTTGTTCAGTAATTAACACATTCTTTATTGTTTATCTTGCTTTCAAATATCCCTCGCCTGTTTAGATTCAGACTAATGACGATGAAGCTCTGCCATCCAGAACATCCAGAATCACAGGTTGGTTATAGTACATTCATTCTGAGCTTACATAATTAGTTTGTCTCTTTTATTTTTAGCTATAATGCTTTTCTCTTTGTATAAAGCATTCATACCAATTGGTATTTTGAATATTTAATATTTTAAATGCTTCTTACTTGGAGCTTTATTTTTAAAATATACATTAGTTCTAGTTTTTGCCTGAATTGATTAATATAAAACATTCCCTTTTAACCTGTGTTTTATTAGTTTTAATCTAAAATTGACTGTAAAAAGAAGATAAGCATATCTTAAAAGCCCAACAATATAAATCTGTGATTTAAAATGCCATGTCTGCGAATGTAGCAAATTCTGGCCTTGAGAACCCATAAAGCTTGATGAATTAGCATTTTTCCAATAAACTGCAATATCATAAATGTTTTCCTGTTTCCTGTTTCCTTTAGATGCTTTCAAGGACAGATTGTCCTGTGTCCTAGTGTCTCTACTGCTTTCATTATTCATAGCTCTACACTGCCACCTGCAGGTTGGAGTACAACAGAGATAATATGTATTCCTATTTTTTTCTTAGACCTGTCAAGGACTGTTAGTCAGCAGTCTGACAGCAGTGGCTTTGCTGAGGAGCCTTCTGGTGACTCCAGCAGCTACCTTAAGGTTGGTTTAACTTTTATTTGGACTTTGTTCTTCTCTTCACTCTGTACCTCTATATCAGTGTTGTTTTAGCTGTTTCCTTGCTTCAGCCCAGGTGATTTCAATTAACAGGTGTTTGTTGAACTGCAGTCAGCTGAATGAGGTGCATTAAAGCAGGGAAACATGCAGGGCACTGTGCCTTGAGGACCAGGGTTGGGAAGCACTGCTCTACATAGAGCTGCAGTAAAAGATTGCTTACACTCTGAACAATAGCTACCGTATTTTCCAGACTATGGAGCGCACTTTACTATAAGCCGCACCTACACATTTTTAAAAGGGGCTTGGGGGGAGATGGAAACGCACATATAAGCCGCACAAGGTTATAAGCCGCTGGTATCTCCACAGCTCTCGGTTTTCACAAGGACGCAGCCCTGCGTCTCCAAAGCCGAACCATGGTTTTGTTCACGCCTACCTTATGTGCAGCGGCTCTATTTCCCTCCTGTACTACCAGATCGATCAACTTAAAAAGCTGCATCATATGAGTTTGAAAACATTTCTTTGCCGTGCCTGCTGCTGCATGTGCTTGTTCTAAATGAAAATTAGCATTTTCTTCTTTGATTTCAAATTTTGACTTCCAATGATTCACTTCCTGCTAAAGCGCCCCCTGGTGGTTGAAGAAAAATCCACAGAAAAGCCGCATCAGGCTTTGAGCCGCATGGTTCAAAGCGTGGGAAAAAAGTAGTGGCTTATAGTCAGAAAAATACGGTAGTATAATCATCTTAAAGTTAATACACACAATCAAATGCAGTGCCAAACAAAGGTATATTTTTGCATCTTACAAAAATTCAGCCACAATTTCCTTTTTTTTTTTTTTTTCCATTTGATGGCGGTTTTATCTGTAGACCAACACGTCACATGTCATTTTGAATTAGATGTAAAATAATTAGTGGTTTTTATGGTATTTTAAAGCTATATTTTAACATTGTCAGAAAGGATGGCGTGCGTTTCTTTTTAGCTCTCTTTATTCTGGTACCTCTAAATGAGTTTATCAAATTGTAGTGTTCTCAGTTTGAACTGCGCTGTTGTGTGAAGGCCTCAGAGCATCGAGGAACACAGCGGACGGAGAAAAATGTTAAAGAAGTTTAAAGCAGGACTAGGTTGTAAACAATATCTAAGTGAAAATAATTTGGCAGGGCTACAAATCTACCTAGACATGCCGTTCCACGTCAGGCCAGGAGATCAATAATCAGAGAAGCAGCTTAGAGATTAATGGTAACTCTGGAGGAGCTGCAGAGATCCTGCAGGTGGAAGAACTTCAGCTATATTCTACTTTTTGTTGGTGTGAAATCCACTGGGTGGTTATAAGATGAGAAAATATGACAAAGTGTGAATGTATTGTCAAGGAAATGTATACTCAAAGAAGGTTCGAGGATTTATTTATGTCCATTTCTGTATGTATAAGGTAAAAAAAACTCCCTGCAACATTTCATCAAGCCATATGTGAGTGTAAAGATTTTGTTCAAAATCTGCAACACTACTGTGAGCCCCAAGTTGATGCTTATTAATCCAGTTTCACACAGACAGCAGTAAGCTTTTAATTCTTTGTCGCAGATGTGCCAAACTGCTAGTCTTAACATGTTGAGAGCAAAGCTGAAGGCTGACAGGTGCAGTCCGTCCAGTTTGTGGTAAAATGCAAGTAAAAGAGAAACAGTCAGTCTTGCATCATTTGAACCTTCACACGACATCTTTTGGTATTCATTAACTAAGCTAAAGTTGTTTACTGAAAGAAAGTGTCAACTTGTCGATGAAACAATCAATACAGTTTCAAAATATTTAATCGATTGACGTGTATTCACTTCATGATCTCTACTATTCTATACTGGCATCACCCTGATGTAGAGTTTCAAAGTACAGGATCTATTGTGGTGGAAAGCTTTTGTTTTTGTTTTGTTTTTTGGGGGGGTTGCCTTGTTTTGTGGCGCAGCCAGTAGGCTCTGGACAATTTAGTCAGAAGTGTTAAATCTTAGTTAAATAAAGACATAACTTTGTCCTGACCTTTGCACAGTGGAACCCAATCTGTATGTCTTCAATTCTGAACCATGTAACTACCATAGTTTAAGGACCTAATGTAATAAATGCAACATATTATTTAAACAATATATCCTTAGTAGTAATATGAGATATCTTTAAGGGTCCTAAAATGTGCGAATGGCTGAGACTCTACACCAAAAAAGCTCGGACCCCATGATGGGTATGCTTTGATTTAGCAGACTTAAACATATTTAAAATTGAAATGGCTCCAGAAACTGATAAGTCAGACACTCATGAACAACTCTAGACTGGATCCTGGTACACTGATGCCTCAGCCTATAGAGGATGATCTGATCAAGTCATGCAGCAGTACAACATGACATTTGAATCAAAGGATCATTAGAGTTGCTGAGAACAGATGAAAACAAAATCGATCAAAAAGGATATTTCTATTTAAAGAAAACGTTGCCTGCTTTACCTCACTCCTCTCTAAAGTCTTTTAATAAATTGGAGATGCGTTTATAGCTACCAAGGACAGAGGGTTTAACTTGACCTTTTTTCTAGAGGCGGGTGAATGATTTATGAGATAGACTGGGCCTTGACATGAGACCAGTGACGCAGTAATTACTGTAGACACACAGGAACAGATTGATTAAAAGACATTCTTGAACACCAAATCAGGAGAGTTTCTCTTCGCAGTCAAGAATAATTAACATTACTACATTAACTACATTTTTATATGTCAAATTGTAGAAATGTGAGGGTGCAACTTCAGTCTAGCAATAAAAAACTTTTTTTTTTCTGTTACGTTGACATACTGTTGAATGTTATTGTACTGGGATCTAAGTACCTCTTTCAGCAGATGTCTAAAGTATGAATTTTATGTGTTCCTAACTAGGTGCAGGAGAGTTGTGACAGCTGTGACAGTGAGACCACTGTCACGTCACACCCATCACAAGACGTAGCCACACCTCAGCCGTGTGACCAGCCTGCGTTTGAGCTTCTGGGTGGCAGAGAGGAGGAGGCAGGCTCCTCCGCTCCTTCCAAGGAACAGAGTGGTACTTCCATGGAAGAGGCGGTGCACGAAGAGAGTTTGTTGCAGGTTCCACGGTACGCAGTTCACCACCTTCCCACGAGCAGACTCGCAGGGGAAGGGGAGCAACTGGATATTAAGGACAGAACTGATCCAGACACGGAACCACAACCAGATCAAACCCAGAGTACGTCTGCTTATGAGCAAGAACCACAACCAGTTGTGGGAAACACTGAAAATCAGCTGACTTCAGAAGAACAGCCACAGCACACTGAGCCCCTGACTGTGATCGATGCAGAAGGAGCCACAGAGAGAGCCGAGGAAAAGACTGATTCTGCTCTCTCCGCACCAACGTCTCCGGTTCTTAGAGCACTGAATAGAGCCAAACAGAACCAGCTCAGGATGTTGGGCCAGCACAAGAGCATCCAGATCGACAACCCGTCCCAAGCCCCCAGAGGAATAATAGGTAGACGTGGTTTGATCCCCATGCAAAGGTCGTCCTCCTTGCCTTTGTCCCTCCTCTCACCTCCTAAAGTCGTGTCCTCTGTCAGGATCCAGTTCGGTCAAGGCCAAGCGTTCTGTACCCCACCCAGGTACTCCATTAAATACGTTCAGGAGGACGGAGAGCAAATGGAATACGAGGAGAAAGAGGAAGAGGAGCAAAGCAACTGTGTGTCCACTTTGATCATAAACCCTGGCTCTAAAGAAAACCCACCGCACGCCATTCCTCCTAAAGCCATCCCTCGCCATCTGATGCGGTCGTCTTATTCTCTGCAAAGCTCCAGTCCTCCCCCTGACGGCTCTCCGGACCAGGAACATTCCTGGACCACCCAGAGTGTTCCCGATCTGTCATCCAGTAATCATGAACTCAACCCCTTCCAGCTGAACACCAACCAAAACCAGCAAAGTGCTGGTTCTGGGCGCATGATGTTCCCAAGACACAATGCTCCAATGCTGGGCTCAGAGCCCAACCTTTTCCCTAGTCCTGCTACTTACCCTTATCCTCCTTACCACTACGCCAGTCCTCCTTATGGTTTTAATCATCACAGCCCTCCAGTGCATCACTATTCCAGTCTAACCAGTCTGCACCAGCCTGCAACCCCCCCAGTCCCGCCGCACGGCAGCCTCATCAACTTGCATCAGCCTTACTCCTCCTCAGCTCCACACTTCGATCTGGGTTGCTTACTTCCTGGAACTCCTCCGATGCACCTACCAGAACACTCAGTCAGCCATCCACTGCCTTTCCCTGCTGCTCCTCCGGCGCACCAGTTTGGTTTCCCTTACTACGGTACACACGGGTACACACACCTTCACCCCGGGCTCCCTCCTGCTGCAGCCCCAGGTTCAGGACGAAGCCCGTCCAGCACCGAGATGCAGCTGAGGAAGGTTCTGCACGAGATCAGGGGAACGGTTCAGAGTCTCAGTCAGGTTGGTCCTCCTCAGTCATCGACTGTCTAAAGAATAACTTAGTTCCTGTTCCTAATTTTAGAGGTACAATAGTGTCACATTACAGCCATGGGTTGTACATTTACCAATCGTGGCTTTCTCTCCTCTTATATCATATTAGCTTGTTGCCTTTTTTCTCATTAACTTTATTTCCTCCCCCAGAGCCGGATCAGTTCTCCTGATTTGTTTGGTGAGCTCAGAGCAGCTGCAACCAGCCAGCAGGTATATTTTATGTCTCTCTTTCTTAAAATAAAAAAAAGGAAAATAAATGGCTTTCTGTGAATTAGATCATCTAAGGCAAGAATTGTCAATTACAGGGAAACTATAAGAATACTTTAAGCTGTGAATCTTTGCTTTCAGTCTGTGGCAGAGTTCCAGCAGAAGAGACGCAGTCTGAACATGTTCCGCAATCAGATGATGGACCTGGAGCTGTCGATCATGCGCCAGCAGGCCGTCGTTTACAAGCACCTGAGTCCTGCTGACAGGTGACGCTCAGAAACAAACACGGAAGTAACCTGGCTGTTTCCTTCTGTTCATGACTTTGTTTTTTTCTTTTGTTTGTCTTTCTTTTTCTTGTTTTGCAGGATCGAGGCAGAGCAGCTTCAGTCGCTGAGGTCACAGGTCAGAGAGGAACTCCAGGAGCTGGAGCAACAGCTGGAGGACAGACTGATGGAGCTGACGCCGCACTCGAACCTCAGAGTAAGAACATGTGTACAGAAGTTTAATAAACATATGTTACACATTCTAAACTGGACCTGAGATGGTTTGTGTCCACAAACATCACATGCATATCTTGTTTTTCTCAGGGTCTTCATAGAGAGGGCAGTGTAGACAGCCTGTCCACCGCCTCTGCACTGAGAGCTATGGAGCCGGTCAGCACATAAAATAACTCTCAATCCCTGATATGAAGACAAAAACATTTTGTGCTTGACTATTCTGCATCTTCTGTCTGATTTCCTGTCTGTCCAGGTGTCAGACCTCCTCAGAGAGCAGTTCTTCCTCCAATCAGAGCTGTGCTACGGCGGCCGCGGCCCCTCCAGCGTCCCCTCCACCCGCTCGCCCAGTCCGGTCAGAAGGGAGGGAGACGATGGCAAGCAGAGTCAAGGAGTGTATCGTGCATCAATCAACATAACCCCGGCCCCGCCTGCTCGGCCTAACGCACACACCGAGGAGGCGGAGGAGGGTCAGAGAGACGGTGAAGAGGTAGAGAGAGAAAAAGGAGAAGAACATGAGGCACCGGAGAGGGAAGGAGAGGCTGGGAAATTTAGACCCGACAACTTTCAACAGCTTATTAGAGAGGTAAAAGTGATAGCTTGGAAGGATTGAGTTTTTCTTGGATGGCAGTTCCACCGTTTCACCATTTCTGCTTCTTTTTTTTTTTTTTTTTCTTCTAGATCCGAGAGAGCGTGGCCCAGGAGGTCCGACGGGAGATCTACAACGAGCTGCTAGCTGCTGCGTCTCCACAGGGCTCGACCTTTTCTACCCGGCAACAGCCCATGTAGCCCGGCAGAACGGCGCCCGCTCACCAGCCTTAGCAACCAGGACCTGAACAAAAACCACTGCCTGTCTTTAACACTGTACACCCGAGTAACACTGCGCGACACTATGTGCTTGTGACACTGTATGTTGGTAACACTGATGAGCCATCTGTGAAAAACCCTGCTGCAGATGGGGGAGGCTTCCACTTTCTTGGAGCATCAGTGAAAATTTCTCAACTTCTCACCTCTTTTTCTTCTTCTTCTTCTTCTTCTTCTTCTTCTTCATGTATAAAAGAGCTGTAGTCAGCATCCCTGACAATTCAGCTACCACTACTGCCACTAATACCATGAGTACTGCATCTAGAATCACCACTAAGGACAGCATCTTGTACCATAATAGCAACGCAATACTTCCTATTTTCTTTCAGTTGCATCCATTTTAAAGATCTGTCTCCTATATCTGTGCCTCTAGCCAAGCAGTTTAATGTTAATTTAACTTAAACATGTTTTTCCTCAACCTGTTTGTTTTTTTTATGATTAGTCATTAGCTCCTTAGATTCCATATCCAGTTCATACAATCATATTTATGTTTATTTACCACCAAATAAAACAGCAGTTGGAAAATAAAATGGGATCTTACTGAAATTTCTGTCGAGGTAGAGGCAGAAATTATTCAGACAGTTGTTGAATAACCTAAAGGAGAACACGAGCTATGAATTGAGTCTTTACCATCTCTAACATCTCTTAACATCTTCTTAAATTGTCTTAATGGACATTTTTGTGTAAGTTTGCTTTGTTCAGTCTTTCTCAGACTCGCTGTGAGCGTTTTTGTATTACCCCCCTCATTCCATGCACATTTCACCTTAGCAAAACCAGTTTTGGACAGTTTTATTGAGAAATTTGATGCATAGTCATCCTCATCGCCGTCACCCTCATCATTCTTCTTGCTTCAGTCACCGCCTTTAAGTCACCTTATGCAACACACTGTTGCTTCAGCCAGTTTATGCTCACAAGATGAAATGGGATACGTCTATGAACTGATGAGCAGAAAATAAACATTCCATTCTGATTCTGACATTTCTTTTCTGCACCATCAAAAAAAAAAATCTACATCAACCTGCATTAAATTTCCTGAAAGATGCTCAGTTGGGCAGTTTGAAGCCCATGGTTTGCAGGATAAAGAAAGTGGTCTGTGTGCGTTGCCGGGAGGTGCTGAGGGTTAAAGGTCAGAGGTTTTGGTAGGTTGAAGTGATGAGGATGACTATGTGTCGACTGCCTTCTTCAGCTTTTGCTGCGTTAGCATGTTGGTTCCACTTGGATGAAAAATGCGTGCAATAATGTGAACACATTGAATATGTTTTGAGTTTTTTTTTGTTTGTTTTTAATTTTTAGGTTTTTGTTAGCAAACATTTCAGAGGCCTTTAATACAGAAAACTCCACAGAACCAGCAGAACCGCTTGATGACATTATGTTCAATACTACCTTGTTTTTTCTTTCTTTAAAGCATTAAAGCTTGTGTGGTGCCTCACGGGTTTTTGAACAGTCGGTGAATTTAGAAAGACGGTCTGTACATATGTAAGTTGAATGTGATTGGCTGAGGGAACTGTCAATAGGAGGCCTCTAACTTTTTTTTTTTTCCCCTCATCTTATTTGGACAATATCTGTATAAATCTGTGCGCAAGATTGCATTTGTTTGCTGAGAGCAGAGCTGTGTTGGTAGAATTTGTGTAAACTTTAAAGTGAAGCTTAAACTAGCTTACTATTTCAAAACTGAGTTCTCAGTCACATTTACAATGGTTCTACAGCATGTTAAGCTGGCTCAGGTGTTATCATGGGACCTTAATGCATTCTTCCAGGAATGTGAACGCTTCAACGTTTTCAGCCTGCAGTTATGTTCACAAACACAGGTCTGCTGGGTAAACACTGCTTATTACATTGAGATCAAGAATTCACTCTTAATCACACTTTTCTGTCTGAATGTTGGTGGTTATAAATTTCTGTCCATGTCTACTACTAATAATGATGATGATGATGATGTGTATTTTGTATTGTGTCCTAAGTCTGATGTAGGGAGGGGTCACTGTAGAGATAATAATAAAGATGTATTTATTTTCAGTACAAACACGTGTGAGAGTGCTTGCATTTTACCTTTTACTTTACTGTGTTAATGAATTTAATTCGTTTTTATTAACAAAATTATTTGTTGGACACGTCGACTTACATCTATAATGTCGTGTTTTATTTATGCAGAAAATGAGTCTTAAATGGACCCTGTAAATTAAAATAAAATAGAATAAGTCAAGTAAAACTAGAAAATTAGCATTTTTGTCCAAAAACTGCATTGTGGTTGCTGTAATTAAATGAAAAACAGAAATGAAGCAGAAATCTTGAAACAACTTTAACTGTTAAAATAAGCAGAAGTATTAAACCAATTTAAATTTTAACAGAAACCTGTTAAAATCTAAGAAGTAAGAATTCAAACTGGTTAGTCGCATGTAATAAAAGACAAAGAAATAACTGAAAGCTGCAACATCTTGTAATAGTTTAAAATTTGATGTTTCCAGTAGAAAGTTTGGGCAATAGTTCCCCTGTAAAGATCGCAAAGTCTTTACAAGCTTTTCTGACTAATTTCAATTGGAAAATATTAAGATTAAATATTTTAACTTTTAAGGTAAAATAGCCAAGACTGAGATTTTAACCTGTCCAGGGGTCTCTGTATGTTCTCCAATATGCATGTTCCAGCTTCTTTCCACTGCAACCCCCGCCCTCCCCAAAAAAAACAACAAAAAAACTGTTTGGTTAATTGCTCCCTAAATTGCAATAGTGCATGCATATGAGATTTGATTGCTGTGGAAAATTTTTCTTTTATTACTGAGAAATATATGGATCTTTCTCAACATGGCATATTTTAATAAAAAAAAATACTCATTATATATTTTTTTCCTTTGAAACAATGCCTGTCTCAAAAGTCTTTAGCTTTCTAGGTGTATGGCGTCTTTTAGTTTGGTCTTGTATGAATTTTATATAATTGAATTAATTAAGCTTAGTTGTTTTTGTTTTATCATAATGCTTAATCCATGCTAGTTGTATAAAATGTTAATACAACTCGTAGTTATGCTTCTCTTTTCCCTGTTTATGATCCAATTTTACACTCACTACTCAGATTATCTTTGTCTGACATTTATAGTTTTTTAACACATCAACTCTTAAATTTATATTTCTGTACATTTCTTTCTTTTTCATTCCTTTTCCACAATTTGCTTTACTTGACTCAATATTTCAAGTACAAATCGCTGGATTTCCAAAAATATTTAATGTTTCTTGGAAACTTTTACTATGAAATCCGGAAACAGTTTTTAACCCGGAAGAGGTTGCTGTTTACAGCGCAACGTTTTCCGCCACAAAACGATAGTGATTTAAATAAGTCTCAAAACGGCTACGGTAAGACATTATTTAGAGACTTAAAACTTTAAGGAAAGTATTAGTGTTTAACCAGAGACAGAGGATAAACGGGTTTCAACCGCAGAAGTTTATGCTAGCGCTACTTTAGCTTGTTTTTTACAAATCAGGTAGAGTTAGCGTAGAAGCTAGCATTAGCTCACACAAATACACATGTGGATAAAACAATTCCCGTCTTCTGGGACTATTTATTTAGGTACTGATGTTGTTGTTGCTTAAGTAGGTCACCAACAGTAACCCTAGTTCACAAATTACATATGTGTATAAGCTTATTTAGGGATTTCCGGTCTCCTTTCTGGCCTTGCTCTTCAGCTTCAGGCAAATTCTCTTAACATGCCAAAAAAATAAAAAACTGGAATTCTGAGTAGTGTAATAGCTAAATGTCTATTTTAATAAGATTAAACATAAATGAGAAACCAAACTACGTGATATGATAAATTAAATATAAAATCTGATAACAAATGTCAGTGATCAGTTTTTTCACTGTCACCTGAATGTTTCCGTTTGTCTAAGCAGATTAACTTCACTGCTTTTGAGTGTCCAGCTATTAGTAGTTAGATCTTTGGCTATCGAGTACCTGGATTACTTAGGAGGGAAATGATACAGATCAAATCAGTTCTAAATCGCTTAAAAATAATAATAATTTAAAAAAAATCTAACAATGGAGCTTATGGAGTGTACAATTCTGCAAAAAAGTGGGTTGCTTTCCCTTTAAATTATTCCAAAACTTCAAAACTGTCAAGTAATAAATTGATAATGGCATAATAATGTGATTTTTTTTTCTCTCAGAGGCCAGTGCACTTTAATTTTGTAAAGAACACTTAACACTGAAACCAGAAGGCATTTTTAATATCCAAAATAAAAATCAATAGCAACAAAAAAAATAAAATAAAATGGAAATTATATTTTTAAAAAAGCACAACCGAAGCTATCAATAAAAATGTATTATGATGTCTCTGTTAACAAAATTGCCCTTTAAAAAATGTTTGTCATCCAAATGGAAACTATTGATCTCCTTTTAATTCATCGTGTGATTAATTGAGTACTCATAATTGCTTATTGTAACAGGCTTCGCTGTAAACCAACACCTGAAGTTACTGATTATCAAAATGTGCTGTTCTCATCAGAATCTTTGTGTTCTCTCAATTTGTTCCTTTGTTTTATTATTATTTCTAGAGGGATGGATTCTCCAGTCAGAAGTGAAAGCTCCAGTCCTAAACAAAGAGAGAGAAATGGTAACATCTACTTCTTAGTCTCCTTTATTTCTAGTAGTTCATATATCTAACAAATGTGTTGCTCTTTCTCTGTGTGTGTAGGACCTTCAGATGATGAGTCCAGTCCAGGAGCACAGGGGCCTCAGCCAGCTAATGCAAGGGAGAAAAGCTCTAAGAAGGAATCCTCTCCAGAGGGCAGTAACAAATCCAAGAGCTCCTCCGCAAGCAGCTCAGACGGCAGCAGCAGTGATGATGATGAACATCAACGTGCTCTAGTGAAGATCAGGAGCAGTGTGGCACAGATACCAGTAAGATGACTTTCAGCTTCCCACAGTATGAGCTAGAAAATTAAAAGTTTGTCACAGGGCATTTTTTTTCTAAAGCAGCATGTTTTTCTACTTGTCTGATGTTCTCAGGGTAATTGAATCTTCTCTTCTGTTGTTCTCCCAGAGAGCCAGGTCCAAAGAGAGCGACAGATCCTCATCGAGAGAGACTAAACGGTCCAGGGAAGAAGACGGATCCGAGTCCAAAG
The DNA here is from genome assembly GCF_051168715.1 of Poecilia mexicana. Classification (NCBI taxonomy): domain Eukaryota; kingdom Metazoa; phylum Chordata; class Actinopteri; order Cyprinodontiformes; family Poeciliidae; genus Poecilia; species Poecilia mexicana. The sequence continues at coordinate 10,740,979 of NW_028263371.1, forward strand.
AAAACAACCGATCCAGATCCAGAGAGAGAGACGGATCCAAGACTAAGGGACGTGAAAGGTCGGGATCCAGATCCAGCCGAGAGGATAGATCCAGATCCAGATCCAGGGAACAAAGAAGGTCCAGGTCCAGATCCAGAGAACGGGGAAGATCACGGTCTAGATCAAGAGGACGGGAAAGATCCAGGTCTAAGGGGAGAGACAGATCCAGGTCAAGAGGACGGGATCGTTCCAGATCCAGAGAAAGAGACTGGAACAGAGACCGCTTCGACAGGAGACGCTACGCTCGGTAAGATACAGAGACACAGAGTACCAGTCAGACTTATAAACATGATAATCAACTTTGGCAAAATCCTATCAACAAAACATAAAACAAAACATTATTATCTCTATTACAAGAAGGTGTGGAAATGGTTTTGAGATTATTGTGTCATGATGACATGCTTAAAATCTAAATTATGTGTGTAATTAACTTTTTACAATATTAACACTACATGATATTTAAATCTGATCTAAGCAAATAATCTGTGAAATATGTCTTTTTAAAACTAGAATCTATAATTTCTTGATGCTTGTAGCATTTTGTTTTTACCAGTCCTAGTCAAAGGTTTACGTACACACGTCACTGTAATGAAGGTCATTTTTTAGGCTTTGATGTCTCTGTTGTATCTGTCCTGTTTCTTGGAAGTTGTAATATTTACCTGGGATTAAAGGTCAAACCTCAACCTGAAGATCAAGGTGAGACTTTGAAACCTAAGTGCTCTGTGCCACTAGTCTCGGTGATGGCAGCATCATGCTGAGCATTTGCTTCAATGCCAGTGGCTCAGCAGATAGAAAAAAGGAGGATGACCACTTCAAGCGTTTTCAACTTAATCTCAGATCAACTACCAGATGATTGAGTCAAACATTGAAATGTGTTTTTGCAACAGATAAAACCAGCTAAACCTACTAAAGCTCATTCTGTTCCAGAAAACCAGTCAGTCTAAGTGAAGCTTACCGTTTCTGGTGAGAAACATGCTCCAGTAGTGTGCTGTGTTCCTCTGCAATTTGCAAAAAGAACATTTCTAAAGCACCAAGTAAGGTTCCGGTTTGCGTCTCTGCCTTTTTAAAATAACCTAAAAACTCCTCCTTTCATCTGCGTACAGAGATCGCTACGACGACCGACGCGACGACAGGGACAGACGTTTTGATCGGCGAGCCAACAGAGATGAAGACTCAGAACGCAGGAGGCGGGGCCGCTCTGGCTCCCCTCCAGCGGACAAGGAGTCGGCCGCCGGCGAAGAGCCGCCGGTCAAGAAGAAGAAAGAGGAGCTGGACCCGATCCTGACGAGGACCGGTGGCGCTTACATCCCGCCGGCCAAACTACGCATGATGCAACAGCAGATCACAGACAAGAGCAGGTAAGATTGGGTTTGTTCCTCTTACTCCTCCTGATTGTTGATTAGTCTTACAAAAAAACTACAAACCTCTTTTACTGTTTGTCTTGTGGTACTTTTGTTTCAAAGTTTGTTGAATCAAGTTGAACGGCAGACTGCTACTGACATCAATTATCTCTATCCGTTGACATTGCGTAATCACTGATGTCCCACCCTTTTTCACAGCCTGGCCTATCAGAGGATGAGCTGGGAGGCTCTGAAGAAGTCCATCAACGGTCTGATCAACAAAGTCAATGTGTCCAACATTGCGAACATCATCCAGGAGCTGCTGCAAGAAAACATCGTCAGAGGAAGGTGAGCAGTTATTTAATTGTACACTAATGCAAATCCTGGTTTATTTTTTCAATTTTCCAAATATTTCCTAGATGTAGAACAGCTGATGATGTGATAGCAAGCAGAAAGAGGTTTGCCGTTTGTATGCTGTAACTTTTCGGCTGCTCCTCCGTCTGTCTGCCAGGGGCCTTCTGGCTCGGTCAGTGCTGCAGGCCCAAGCAGCTTCGCCCATCTTCACTCACGTGTACGCTTCTGTCGTGGCCATCATCAACTCAAAGTTCCCACAGATCGGAGAGCTGATCCTCAAACGCCTCATCTTAAGCTTCAGGAGGAGCTACCGGCGCAACCTCAAGGTACCTGTCAGTCAGGCTTCAAGGATTAATAACCAATTACATTTCTGGCTTTTTTTTTAAATCTTCTGTGGGGAAGTAATAAACTTTTTTGAAAGTTTTGGATTTTTAAATGGCATGCTTAAATGTAGTGATGATCTTCAGTGGCTTCTCCTACTTGTGATCCCTGTAGGACTGAAACAATTAATTGAATTAATTGTGATTAATCGGATTAGTAATCGATTTAGTAATTGAAATAGTAATTTGGTTTAATTTCTTTGCAGATATTAATCCCAAACTGCACAAAAATATACATATATTTTGCATTAAAGATGAAAAAAATCCCTTTTCCTTCAAATCTGTTCTACCCAGAGCTCCTCAAATGGCTGTTTTAGCTTCACCTGCTTCAAAGTCTGAGAAAAACAATCTCATATTAAGCACCTTTTACTGTCCTAAAGTATTAATTAAAAAAAAAAACCTGATTAGTAGATAGTATTTTTTTCCTTTACCTACAAATGATCAAGCATACACTACAGGAATGCTATCTTATTGCATTTCAGACATTTTTATTTTCGTATTTAAAAAAATTATTGAAGAATTTGCTTATTTGCATCTTTTAACGTATTTGTAATATTGTACAAAAATGGCTTTTGTACAATAAAAGCCATTTTTTTAAACGTTTAATCAAAACGTTTCCTTTTGATTAAATGAAAAACCTGCAGAACATGCCAATTTCTTTTATGCAATCGATCGATTAATCAGGAATTAAAGTGATCGTCATTTGCAGCACTACTTGTGACCCTTCTCAGTAATGTTTTATTCAATTGGAGTCTAGTTTAAACGCTCTTTCAGGTGAATTCATTCAGAGGCCTAAAAATAGCAAACGTGTCCTTTCAGAGAAGTGGTTTTCGAGTGAATGAGCAGTTTGAATGTGACAGATTCACCTTTGTTCCCAGAGGTGGAACTTTTCCAACATGAACAGGTGGAGGCGATGCGAGTCCAAATTACTGAGCGGAGAAAGATCTGGAGCTAAATGAGAGACGTAGCTGGCAGAGGAGGCTTTTAAACACAACCTAGAATGTGTTTCCATGTGCTGCTGTCGAAGTTTGTACAATCTGTTCGCTTTTTAAAGGAGATAATTCAGCAGAGGAACGCTTTTCGCTCTCATTGTAAAACTTAATGCTTTGTAATGTTTAATGGTTTTGGGAAAAGTTGTTCATTAAAGCCTCTTCCTACAGCAACAGTGCCTGACGGCCTCAAAGTTCGTGGCTCATCTCATCAACCAGAACGTGGTAGGTCCTGATTTCTCCTTCCCTTGCTGTCATGCAGTTCAAGTGTCGACGTCCAAGTGTGTGTGTGTGTGTGTGTGTGTGAGAGAGAGAGTTCGTGTTGCATTTCTCACTCTGCTCCTCCTTCAGGCCCACGAGGTTTTGTGTTTGGAGATGCTCACTCTGCTGCTGGAGCGTCCGACTGACGACAGCGTGGAGGTGGCCATCTCTTTCCTCAAGGAGTGTGGACTCAAGCTGACTGAGGTCTCACCCCGTGGAATCAATGGTACTCTCCATCAGCAGCTGTTGATGTGGTGTCTTCTGTTTAAAAAGGTCAACACAGGTTTAGATGTACCAGGGTTCTGGTGCAGGTTTAGATGTACCAGGGTTCTGGTGCAGGTTTAGATGTACCAGAATAACATGCAACCTGATTCAGGTGTTTTCCAGGTCTGGTTAAGTAAAAAGAAAATAGTGTGGAAATATTTGCATTTCCAGACTTTAATTGTTCTGTTGATTATAAGCCATCCATCCATCCATCTATCCATCCGTCCGTCCGTCTGTTTTATTATCTCCCATCTATCGTTTTGTTCAACATCCATTCAGTAATCGGTCCATTTGTCCATCCATCCTTCCATTCTCTCTCCATTTGTTTTTCCATTATCGCAAGGTCTGGAAAAGTCAGGAATTTAATTTTTTCACTACTTTTCAGATCTAAAATCTATCAATGGCTAAAAGCAGATTGGGAAATGTTTCTGTTTCCAAACTTGTTTTTTCTTTATCTCTCCTGTTCTCTGAAAGCTGTGCCCTCCTTTCTCTTTGTTTTTTCAAACATTCATTCATCCGTTCCTTTTCCTTCTCATATCTTTCCTTCCTTCCTTTTTTCCTTTCTCCTGTCTTTTCCCTGCCGTCTATCCTTTCTGTGCCTTTTTTCTTCCATTCTTGTATCCTTTCTTCCTCCTCCTTGTCCTTTGCACCTGCCATATTTGTGTCATCCTTTTTTTCTCCATCCTTCTTTCAATAATTCCTTCTTTGTGTCCTGCTTTTCTTTAAAAGTCCCTCTTTATTGGGTTCTTTCAGCCTTGCCTCCATCCTTCCTTGTCCACTTCCTTTCTTTCTCTCCTTTTGATCTTCCTTCCTTCCTCCTAGCTTCACGTTTTTGCAGATTAATTGATTAAGGGCAGCAAGTTGTAGAAATATTCCTCATAAATTTATAGGTTCGTGATTATCTTACGTTTTAATGTGAACTCAAACAACTAGGAAGTCTGGGAACAATATGGAATTTTTACATGGAAAAATGTATAGGAATCCTGTCATCTGTCCATCTGTTGAGCATTTCTGCTTTCAATTGCAGAGTTTTAATCTTAAAACCTGCTGAATATTTACACAGAAAACTTCTTTCTTTCTTTCTTGCAGCCATATTCGAGCGTCTCAGGAATATCCTCCATGAATCGTCCATTGACAAAAGGGTCCAGTACATGATCGAGGTGATGTTTGCCATCAGGAAGGACGGTTTCAAAGATCACCCCGTCATCCCTGAAGGCCTGGACCTGGTGGACGAGGACGACCAGTTCACCCACATGCTGCCGCTGGATGACGAGTACAACCCAGAGGACATCCTCAGTAAGATGCAGAGGAAGGGGCGGGAATAGCTTCATCAAGATGTGTGTGTGTGTGTGTAAACATTATTGGTGTTTGTGTGTTCACGTAGACGTGTTCAAGTTGGACCCAGACTTCCTAGAGAACGAGGAGAAATACAAAACCATCAAGAGAGGTGAGAACGCCCTTCACTTTGAGTCCAGTTCACGGTGGCCTGTGCCGCAGTTTGACCAATCAGCTGTGGCCTTCTGTCAGACATCCTGGATGAAGGCAGCAGCGATTCAGGAGAGGAGGGCGATGGCAGCGACGATGAAGACGAGGAGGAGGACGAGAACGAGGAAGCGGGAGAAGGTAAGATTAACAAAGAGAAGTTGCTGCCATTTTTAATTAAAGGTTATCCTAACAATGTTGAAATTATATAGATTAGAGCTTTAAATTATTTTGTTCTAGTCATTGTTATATTTTTGGGTTTAGGATTTAGGTGTCTGCATTTTTAAACTCCATATTTAAAAGAAAATGGCTTTGAAAAGAAAATTTTATGACGACATGGCTTCAACGTTTGTGCATAAAAAAAATTTAAATTCAGTGGTTTTTGTATCCAATCAGGGGAAAAAATTACTTTGTACCTTTTTGTGACTTGCTCTAAAAATAATTTGATCTGGTTTGTTGGGAAAACAAACAAACTCTTTTTTGTCATATCATAAGAAGCTTTTTGGTCTCAACCAGTGAAGAGTCATTAGCTGATCAGAAGTTTATGTTATTAAATTTGATTACATTTGGGATGTTTACAACATAAGTGTTGAATTAGGTTTATTTTTATGATCTTTGCAATATTCTGATAAGCATTGAGTAAAAAACCTTCACCAACTAGTCAAACTGCTCTCTCTCTCTGTCTCTCTCTCTCTCGTTCTCTCTCTCTCTCTCTCAGATGAGAAGGTCACCATCTTTGACAAGACAGAAGTCAACCTCGTCGCTTTCAGAAGAACCATTTACCTCGCTATTCAGTCCAGGTACGCACTCACGCACACGCACACGCACGCACACACACACACACACACACACACACACACACACACACACACACACACACACACACACACACACACACACACACACACACACACACTCACCCTGCCTCAGAGATGCACATTGGCACAGTCGGTGACTCAGTTTTGTCTCTGGGTGTTGGCAGTTACTCACAGCTCCTGCTATATTTGATTGAGTTGGACGGTTATTTAAGGCTGAGAGAGAGTGAGGCTGTTTTTGTGAGAGACAGTTTTAATATAAGACGACTGAAGATGGAGATTTTAGGAGCGTTCTTGCTTCCAGACGTGCTTCTATAATGCTGTAATGATTGGTGTTTTGAATGTCATCTCCCTAATAAATATGCTCACAGAGGTGGCCCTAAACATGCTAGCCTGTGCAGTTGCCATGGTTTCCCAAAAGAAGATGTGACGGGTTATAATGAGATAAAGATGAAACACATTTGCAGCTGTCAATATGTTTGGTTTATATGTTTGTTATTTTTGCAGCTTGGACTTTGAGGAATGCGCCCACAAACTGATCAAGATGGACTTTCCTGACAGCCAAACAGTAAGTCTATGAACAGAGAAGGGCTTGAACTGATCAGTAATGTAACCCTCCATACACCTTTCAAAATCTTCTCTGCATTTATGTGAAAGACAAACACAAAGCAGTCCTTAATCATTGATACTTGGTTCATTATACAAATAAAAATCAGATAGTTGTGGCATGCAGCTCGTCCTTTGATCGGGCAGCAAAGATATTCCCAAAGGGTTTCGTGTTTTTATGCTCACTAAAAGGCGTTGTGACATTGCCGACGCGCACACGCTCCATTGTTTGTGTTGCACCCAAGGCTTTTGTCTCAAGGGCCAATTCATGCCCTCAACAGGCTCAGCTCAGCTAAATCAAATAAATGGCTTATTACCAGGTTTGTATTGAACTTCATGACATGCTGGGGAGGTAAAGTCACCGTGTTGGAGCTGGGATCAGTCTAAATCTTGCAGGACACATTGGCTTGTGGTGATCAGAGCTGGTTGCCCTACTTCCATCCCTGCTTCATTGATGGTAATTATGCCCATTATTTGTGTAAAAAGGTTTTGTACAGGGGTTTGACATCCTAGAATGAAGTTTCTTTTTGCTTTAGCTGTCAACCAATCAGCATGAGTTTAACTGACTCAAAGGGACAGGGCTTTATTTGATCTTTTCTTTCACCCTCCTGTCAAAACAATTCCTCAGAGAGCTGCTAAATATCATAGCTACGTTGTGACGTCACTCTCTGTCTCCATGCTTCCCTTTATTACTTGACATTCTCTTCACATCAGCAGACTTGGAGGATGAATGATGCCACAGCGCTGTTTGACATCTTACCGTCTGAGGCTTCAGTCTTCTAAATACTTAAATCAAAGGCCATGTTCTGTAATTGGTGGTTTTATTTTGAATATTTTGTCATCACATTCTAAATCATTTCTTAGTTTTAGCTTAAAATAAGATGCAAGTTTTATAAAAAAAATCCACCTTACATTATTTTACTCAATGCAGAGTGAAATCTGCCGTCCTTCTGATCGATATATATGCAGACAGATTTACCATTTATTTCTTATCACAGCTAAATGCCTCTCTCTGCTACACAACTATATTTTATGTAGCTTCTTCAGCTAATAGTTTGACCTCCTTTTGTGACCAGTTGTTAAAACTCCCCCATAAAAGGATAAACATTTTAATGGATTTAATGGTCACATAACTTACCATCCTTTGTGTCTGCAGCTTCATTGTGTGTGTGTGCGCGTCTGTGTGTGTTTGGTCCTCAGGTCACATTAATGATAATAATAGTTTAGATGTTGATAGTTGCCAGTCAGCTGTGTGTGTCTGTCTTTGTAATTGTGAGGATAAACTTGTGTGTTGATTGCTTAATGGGCTTTTGACAAACTTTTTTTCTAGACAGTTGGATTTAGTTTAAAGCACACGTGTCAAACATTTTTGGATTCAGCTGTGGAAAAAAGGCCTAATTCAGCTGAAAAACATAAACTTCCAAAAAATATTTTTTGTAACTTTATCGATGTGCCTCTGCTTGCAATGACGTCTTAGAGGCCAGGAATGGTGTTCACTTTTTATTTATCACAATAAACCACATGATAAATAACGTGCTGTTTATTTAGCAGTTTTAGGTTCACATCCTGTCTTGAATCGGTTAATCCTGCATGTTCCGAACCCTGGATTGATTGTTTTCTGAAAGCAGAGAGGAATGAACATCATGCTGGGTGTTTTTTCGTCCTCTTCTCCGACAGCCGCCCCCTCAGACGCGTCTTTACTATCTCAGACTTTGTTTTATACAAGAATGTGTTTGAACTCGAGCAAACACCTGCTGTGCTCTGCGGCGCCTCTCCGTACAAACATTCAGACACGAGCGCCGCGTGTTTTTAAGAGAGGTCGGCGCTGTCGGCCTTGTCACTCATCATCAAGGCTGAATCACTCACAGCAGCTGCGACACACACTTTTGAAGACGCTTGTCCACCGACACGCCCTGCCCGCTCCTGACGCCTCACGCCGCCGTGCCCGCTCAAGTGTTTACCGCACCAGAACCACGCTGCTATCGAAGCTGTCACGTCAAAGTCAAGAAAAACCAACGCGTCTCCTTTAACCCACTCGGCACAAACAGGCAGCTGATGAATCCTCGTGTGACGCGTAGGACTGCTCCAGTCAGACGGCGTTTTTGCCAGCTCTCAGCAGAGTTTTAATTACACATTTAACTACCTGCTTTGGATTCACAGAACTGAAATCACGCAGCTATCCTTGCAGCAGCGCTCAGAAGTGGGGAGCCAACCTTTGGCAGACATAACTATGCGTGGGACAGATGTTGCCGATGAGAAGGCTATTATCGCGGAATCACATCACAGCCAGCCAGCTGGTTAATACGCTTGTGAAAATTACTGCATAACTGCTTTGTCTAGTTGACATTGCTGCATAAACTCTCTCTCTCACTTCCTGCTTTGGGTTTAGAAGTTTTAAGAAGCTAAAGATCAGAATCCAGTTTTTATATATATATATATATATATATATATATATATATATATATATATAAACCAAGACAAATTGGTCGACCTTCGTTCCAGAACATTTCAGTAGTAAAGCAATAAAACCACATCTGTTTGATCAGTTAATGGCAGATTGCCTAAGGAGGACATGTTTCTGCAGTTCCTGCACCCTAAGCCAGGGGCCTCAAACTCCAGTCCTCAAGGGCCGATGTCCCGCAACTTTCAGATGTCTTTCTGCTTCAGCACACCTGGCTCCAATATTATCTCATTAGCAGAGCGCTGTAGAGCATGACTGCATGCTGGTGAGGCATTTCAGCCATTTAATACAAGTATGTAGGGCAAGGGACTAAAAGTTGTAAGATATCATCGGCCTTTGGGGACTGGAGTTCGAGAGCACTTCCATAAGCACTTATCTGACACAGTTCTTTCTAAAAGTTTTTATAATTTCATTCAATAACTATTACGGACTAATAGTAAAAAGTTCTTGAGAGTTAACTACTTTGTGTTGGTCTTTCATAATAAATCAAGAAAATTTTGAGTTGATTTATTTTTTTACGTTCTTTTTGGATCGCGCGGCTTTCGGAGCAAACCGTAATAATTTGGGGAACCAACATTGAGAGATGGGGAGAAAAATGTATGAAACTCATCGGATGTCAGATTACTTAACCAGGATGTTAAATTTATTAGACAAAGATCAAGCATTGTTGCTTTATTTCATTCTTAGTTTCTTTAAAAAATAAAGCGTATTCCCTAATTCTTAAAAAGAAAAAAATGTTTTATGAGGTAAACTTGTATGTTTCTTGAAATACAATAAAAATAACCTCCTGATTCTTTCATCTAAAGTAAAACTGACTTTAACACTTGTTCTTGTTGAATTTGCTATGTGAATGACTTGATCAGACATTGACATTACTTATTCATTTTGATGTGAAACTCTACTTTGACTGTGCAGGCCTGACAGAAACATATTTTGCTCATATCAACGATGTTTTTTTGTGTTTGTGTGAACAGAAAGAGCTGTGCAACATGATCCTGGACTGTTGTGCTCAGCAGAGGACCTACGAGAAGTTCTTCGGTCTGCTTGCAGGGGTGAGACGCACAATCACCACGCTCTGACATTAATACACTTAAAGTCGTTAAAGGTGATGAGTAGTTGTTTGATCGAAAAACTAGCCTTTTTCTTTTGTTGCATTAAGTTTATTTTATTGAGAAATTATGCTTGTATGATAGAATAAGCTGGAATAATGTGCATTTATTTTGTAAATCTGGTGAAAATAGTATTTGCCAATATGTGCAATATCATCATAATCATAACAAAAAGCTAAGCTAAGGCAGAAGCACTTGTTGAAGATCATTGGTGAAAAAACGGGGAACAATTTTGGCAATATTTTTACCTAAGCTAATATGCAACTGTTAGCTAGCATGCTATGAATAGCATGCTACCTTACAGTAGCTTACACAGTCTGCTAAACTAACAGCTTGTATGCCATTCTTAGCTATATTATTAAATTAGCATTTATAGCTAACATGCTAACTTTCTGTTTCACACTTTCTGTGGGAAACTGTTGTATAATTACTTCAGGTTAAGACGCATGTGAGTCAATTTTGTTTGCATTAAAAATTAGAACCTGGACATTTATTAAGCTGTGTGTGTGTTTGTGTGTGTTTGTGTGTGTTTGTGTGTTGACCGTATAATTTCAGAGGTTCTGTCTGTTGAAGAAGGAGTACATGGAGAGCTTCGAGGCCATATTTTCTGAACAGTACGACACAATCCACCGACTGGAGACCAACAAACTGAGGAACGTGGCCCGACTGTTCGCTCATCTGCTCTACACAGACTCCGTGCCGTGGAGTGTAAGGACACACAGTCCGGTTTTGTCAGACATCAGAAGGTCCATCTTGGTCTGAGTGAACCAGCAGTGACGTTTTCTTTTTGTTTTAAATGAATGCTGATCAGGTGTTGGAGTGTATCCGAATGAGCGAGGAGACCACAACATCATCCAGCAGGATCTTTGTGAAAATCCTGTTTCAGGAGCTCTGCGCCTACATGGGCCTCCCAAAACTCAACCAGCGGCTCAAAGACCCGTACGAACACACACACACTTAATAGAAGAACATAGTTTCTGTCCAATTTTAGAGATAAACAGATTCAACTATGATGATATATGCATCATTGTTTTAATAAATAGTTCCTTTTTTAAGGGCAGATGTTGGTCAGTTTCAGAAACCTGAGACACAGCATGAATTCCTTTACAATTTATGACCTTCTTCTTTAATTTTTTTGCTCCAGAAAATATATTATATCAATATAATTATAGCTTACGTTCTAATGTTTGTTTTGCAGAACCCTGCAGACGTTCTTTGAGGGTCTTTTTCCTCGTGACAATCCGAGAAACACTCGCTTTGCCATCAACTTCTTCACCTCCATTGGACTGGGAGGCTTGACGTAAGTTACATAAACCCGCTGAGGCCAGGTTCTCATGTCTGACACGGCGTCACTTTGTCTGTGCGTGGGATCGTTAATCATTTCGAATCATTTTTGCCATCAGCGAGTAAATCTTGCGCAAAACTTTCTTTCTCAGCGACGAGTTGAGGGAACACCTGAAGAACGCACCAAAGATGATCATGACTCAAAACCAGGAAGTTGAATCGTCTGACTCGTCGTCCTCATCGTCGTCCTCGTCGTCGTCGGAGTCTTCCTCCTCCGATTCCTCCAGCGATTCAGATTCTGACTCCTCCTCCTCCAGCAACAGCAACTCAGGTACGTCAGGCTGGAGTTTGTTTCCAGATGTTGATTTCTGCCAGCATCTCCCTGCCAAACCCGCATTTAACGGGTCCTGCGGTTTAGAAACGGTCAGCGGTTACATAAAGTGTAAAGACGACTCCTCAGTGACTGAAAAGTAATTCATACCTCATAAAATGCTGCATATTTTTTTATGTCACAACCACAAACCTAAAGTATTTTTATTACAATAGATTTATTTGACAGTCTTCACACAAAGTGAGACTTGGTTTTCAAATGTATTTTACAAATAAACTTTGCTTTAATGTTGAATTTGTTTTTGGAAAATGAAAAAGTGCAACATTCCTGATTAACATGAACATATCTGCACGGCAAAATACGATAGTGGATGTATTTGACGGGAAACAACACAAATTTAAGCCACAATTTACATTTCTTTCCTCCTGTTGTATTTCTGCTGCACGATTATGTGTTCTTGACTCATAAAATCCCACCAAAGTAAAATGAAGTGTGCAGGTGTGACGGGACAAAAGTTAATGTTTTCAGGAGGTTTACGTTGTTTTTCAAGGCCCTCTAAATGAAAGAAAATTGGTTTATTGAAATATGAAATCTCCACCAGAGTTTTACCTGTTTGCATTATTCAGAAATGAGTCTGGAACTACAATTTCATCAACAAATAAAAAGTTTATTAATAGAATTTAACATTTTAGAGCCGATGTGAAGATCTTAGTCTCTGGTCACTGTAGATTCTTCCTCTTCTGTTAGTGGAAACTTTGCATGTAAACAGTTCATTTGTTATTTTTGTGCAGATATTTCGCTAAAGTAACACTTTATTGATCTAACTTTCTAAACTCTTTTTATTTTTTTATTTGACAGTTATTGTTCTTCAGGCTGGTGCATCGTCTAGTCTTCAGCTCTTTTATTTCCCTGCTTCATTTCTGCTGTATAAGACAGCGGAGCTGAGAACTTGTTTTCCGAGTCATTAGTTTCTCTTCCCTGCATGGCTGCGAAACGCATTAAAAAAGCCTTTGGGTTAAACAGACTACAGAGAAACTTTTAGAGCTGATTCTACGGAACGAGGATGGGTTGAGAAGCCGCTGCAGCCCGATTGCAGACATAAAATCCTGCTGGTCAGGTCCAATATGCAGCCGTAGACTTTGTTCAGTAGCAGCGAAGCTGCAGTTGTTATGCATGTGTGGAGCAACAAATTTAATTGGGTTTGCATATTGGTGTCTTAGAATAAAGTTGCATAATTTCCATGTTTCTTATCAAATTTACACATTAAACTTTTTATTCTTGGGTAGAATCTGTTATAATTCCTCTCCTTGTTTTGTCTTCCAGATGTTGACAGCAAACGCAAGAAGAAGAAGAGAAAGGGACGCGTTGAAGAGAAGAAGAAGAAAGGAAAGGACAAGAAGAAGAAGGAGAAAGTGGACAAGAGGCGAAAAGGAGGCAGGAGCGACGATGACAATGACGCCGAGAAGCAGGCGAAGAAGGACAGGAGGGAGCGCGAGCGTGACGTGGAGGAGCGCGCACGCAGGGACGCCCGGGGACGAAGGCGTGAAGACAGGTCGGAGGAAGAGGAGCGACAGGAGGAGGAGCAGGAGGGCCGGAGACGAAAAGCGGACAGGCAGAGAGATGACGACAGTGAAAGAGACAGAGGAAGAGAGGGGGACAGAGGGAGAGACAGAGACGGTGGGCGAGGGAGAGAGAGAGAGTACGAAGAAAAGAGAGAGAAGGAGAGAGACAGAGAAAGGGATAGAGAGAGGAATAAAGAGAACAGAGACAGGAACAGAGAGAGGGAGGAGAGGAGGAGGAGATGAAGTGATGGACTTATGACTTGCAGAGGAGGGGAAGCTTCCCTCCTCCTCTCCTCTCATCCTTCTTTACCCCCTGCTGACTTTATACTGTCAATTAACTCGGACCTGTCGTTCTGTTTCCCCTTCAGCCTGTTTTCTATTGTTGATTTTTGATGTTTATAAAATCAGGAGAAAAAAAAAAACATTAAAGTTGCTGTAGATGTTTTTAATTAATTTCGTTTCAAATTTCTTTGACTCTTTAATTGGAGCAACATTTGTTCTCACCGTTAGGATTGATCCGTTCAGCCTAGGGTAGATGGGACTGATGCTGCATTCCAGTTGCACTCAGAACTGGGAAATTTCAACTTCCCAGTCTGAAGAATCAACTGGAATACTCTCAGATTTGAGTTTCTCATTGGGATCCTGGGAGCAACTCTGACTCATGACCCCCAGTAACAACTTGTGAGGCAGACTCCGCGTTTCAATATGGCCGTTCCTCGCATTAACCGCAGTAAGATGGAAATGTGTCGATTTTCAAGCCGTGTAAAAGTTTGCTTGAAATCAGTGCTGCATGTTGTGCCAGCAACTCTCAACTGAACGAATGGAGTCATGGAGATGTTGCAGGCTTTGTTACGTTTTACATTTTGATTCTTCCAAAACTGCAGTCATGACCGCCTGCTGTTTTTGTTGTCAGTTTATGTTCAATGGGTATCATTTCATTGATTTTTGTCGAGACGGACTTTTATACACGATTCATAACTTAAAGTGAAAATCTCTGGATTTCATTTTATAGCGCGTCGTAAATGTGTTCTGGGGATAAATTAGTCTCAGGTTTTTTCTAAGTTGTGACGCGTTTCTAAGTGGCTACAGCTGTTGTCCAGCTGGTTGCCCACGGTGCTTGACCTTGGAAAAATGTTTGATGAAACAGATCTTGGGTTGATGCCTAAAAGCAGGAGACGCAGTTGGTGCAAAGCTTGGATCCAAGAGAGCAAACATCAAACCCCAGAAAAGCAGAATGTTCCCTTCATCACCTTAAGGAGGTTTCTGTCGATTGACTCATCTTCATTTTAAGAACTGAAAAGTTCAGATATTATGGTTATGGTTAGTGTTTATTTACTTTGAAATGTCTTGTTTTTACTTCTTTTTCACATTTCTGAACTCATAAACTCAATAGCTGCTCAATAGACAGAAAACTATCAGAACTACACGCATTTTTCTATCACCCAGAAGCGTTTAATCTCAGAAAGTGTCGCCAATCTCTGAACAATTACTAAATTATTCTGGTGAAACCTTTCAGACTGAGGATTCACCTCTGCAGATTCTATCCCTGCTAAGATATAACTTATTATTAAGGGGGTTTATGCATTTTACCGTTCAATAATCACATTAAAAATTCACTTTATCCCTCGTACTGTGACCATACAGTGGATCTGAGCCAACAAACACTGAAATCACTCGGTCCGTTCTACACTGTTGTTTTTCTCTGAGCTGGCTTCCTCCTTGCATCGTCCATGGAACGCATTCACGCCATCGACAGGTCCTCGTTGTTCAATTTGTTAACGTGACAGTGCTTGTGCAGCTTTGGTGTCAGTCTAAATACGAGGACGTTTGCATCCTCATTAAGGCCGCCTCTGTTGCTTGTCATCTGCACAGCTGCGGTCATGAAAAACAGTTTTTGACAGGTTATTTGTCATGTTTTCCATTGAATCCGAGCAGATGCCTGTTTCGATTGCCCGTCGGCATCAAAACCTGAATTGAGTAAATGAGGAAAAACTGTTTTTGTTGGCCGAGTCTGACCAACAAAAACAGTGTTGGTCAGACTCGGCCTTCCATTCTGTCCTCTAAAATGACATTTTTCTCATTGGCTCGATTTTGTGCACACAAAACAGAAAAGATTAGGGTCTAAATCATTTTGAGAAGAACCCACCAAACTGGAATCAGGTCGCCGCTGCTTTTATCTCTCTCCGTTTTCTTACTGGTTCTACAGGAGCCTCTTCCAGTTGCCAGTGCCTCTCTCATATATCTTTGTCCAACCTTGATGTTCAAGGTGAGATCAGGAGAAGAGTGTGCGTGTGTGTGTGTGTGTGCACAAGTGGGTCATTTCAGAGCCGCACAGCGATTGGCTGCATGTCCTCAGGAACAGAAGGATGGGATTGGTTTGCCGCTGCACAGCAAACACAGGAACGGATCCACGGGGACCTGTGAGCTGCGAGGAATTCTGGGAAACTACAGGGAGGCCCTGCAATGGAAGAGATACTGCATAGAGAGGAGGAGAGGGCTGGGAGTGGACTCCGTTTTTCCACAGCCAGTTAAAAATGTCACAGCCCGAATCAGTAATCACAAATGCTTTTACTCCTGCAGGATCCAAAGCCTTAGCTACACAGGATTAATGTAAAGCAAACACGGAACTTTGCATACATGATTGGAGTTTTAATTGTTTTACACCTGAAACTCTGGTATCGCCGTCGGATTTATTTCTGTTTGGTGGATCTGACTAACAACCTTAAACCTTTTATTTTGGATCTCTGCCTCCTTTAAATTGAGGCTTTTTCTGTTTCAACTCATTTTCTAAATCTACAAGACTGTTAGGGCTTGTGAAATTTAACTTAAAGTAGAAAGGTTTACGTAAGGAATCCAATTAAATCATGATTTTTAAACTGCATATTGTATTTACTCCGGTTGTCTTTGTTTCATGTTACATTTCGTTCGATGAGCTGAAGCATGAAAGTGTGATGAGAAATCTCTAAGGTGGCAAATACTTTTTCTCATTGCACTGTATGTCTGAGTTTGATTTTTGTTGTTCTGTTAATTAAAAAATCCCAACTTGTATATATTTTTTTAACTACCGAGGAAGCAAACGGTCAGAGTCAAATTCCCTGTGTTCATTAATGTTTTCTGCCAAAAACAACAGCAACAAAATAATCAGAAAGACCAAACCAACAGGAAGCCTGTCTCCAAGCACTTTCTGACTTTACTTTCCTTCTCCTGCAGCTGCTTGTTACTTTATGATGAAGACAACTGCTTAAAAAATGCAATTATATAAAAAACACATCAGGCGAAGCCCTAAAATAGCTGGCAACTCCATGTTATCTGTGCTGCACACCTTACTACTTTTAGGCATGGATTAATACACAGTTGGTGCTTCAGTCACTAACGAGGCCGGTTGATTATAAAATGTAGCAAAGCAGCAACATGAGAAATGTTTCCAGATTAAAAATCATATGTTCTTTATAGGTTTCTAAATAAAATAATAAAATACCAACTTCAAAGCCAAACTAAGGGCAAAACCTGACTTGTAACCTTTTTTAAAAAAAATTATTTGTAATCCTTTCCAGCTCATGATGGTAAATTACTGAGTAAATAACAGCTTTATTTAAATAAGTGAGTAATTCTGATGT
Organism: Poecilia mexicana; assembly: GCF_051168715.1. Classification (NCBI taxonomy): domain Eukaryota; kingdom Metazoa; phylum Chordata; class Actinopteri; order Cyprinodontiformes; family Poeciliidae; genus Poecilia; species Poecilia mexicana. Next base: position 10,757,873 of record NW_028263371.1, read on the forward strand.
GATTAAACATGTTCTGAAAATCCTCAACTCCCATCCCATCTGCCAAATCGGTTGCGTAAGGAACGAAGCGCAGCAAATCTATTTTAGTGATCGTGTAATCAGGCGGCCCCCTCACTGAAGCGACGTTAGTTAAACGGTTCATTTTCTTTCTGGACATAAACAGCTGCATGAAGGATAGAGCGAGGGGTCACAGAAAAAAAAGAAAAAGGTCAGAGCTCGGCTTAAGGAGAGGAAACTGATGCAGGTTGGCATAAAGTGGATTTTCATAAATAAGCAGCCAAAAGAGCTGCTATCAACACCTCAGCGTGAAACGTGGAGCCTGTCTGGCATCGAGCTTCCTGACGGACAGTGAAAAGTGAGGAATCTATTCCCTGTAGGACGAATAAATCAATCCAACCTGAGATACGTAGAAGTTTGATTTTTGCCAAATCTGCCACTGATAAATCCACTGATGTAAATAAATGTGTTTTTTTAGAAATCGCATGCCGGATGAGTTGGGGGTAAAGAGGAGCAGCGTGTTGAACACATGCATGCTCACTCATTAGTAGTCCTTTCACACAGATTTGCAAATTGCATTTTTCCTTTGAGAACCAGAAACAGTGCTGATGTGTGTTGGAGTGCAGCCCTGTAGACACAGATCACAGTTAGAGCAGAAACACTTTTTTTTCCCCTGATTGGCGAGTAGCTAAAATTTTCTTACCAGATACTTTTTTTTCTTAAGAAAAAAGCTCATTTTATGAAACGAGCAAAAACATTCAAATTCTTCTTTTAAGACGTCACATCATTCCGTACTGCCTTAAAACAAATAATTTGACGTATTTATCACTCGCTTTGACCTTAAAGCGGGAATGCTCACCTCCGTTAAAGGATTCTAGACTAGCTGGCATTAATGTTACAGTTTTTGAGAACTGTAGATTTGGTTTTTCCATCCATCCATCCATTTTCTAACACCCTTGTCCCTTAATGGATTCGGGAGGGGTGCTGGTGCCTATCTCCAGCTAATGTTCTGGGCGAGAGGCGGGGTACACCCTGGACAGGTCGCCAGTCTGTCACAGTGGATTCGGTTTTTCTGACAGATTATTCTGAGATTACAAGGAATCCACTGGTTCAAAGTATATTTTGATCAGTCACTGGGAAAGCTAAAACATATGAGCAGCTGTTACTGTGATCTCAGTAAACTCTGTCAAAGGATTGGTAATAATAACTTTTACGCTGGTTAATTTATGATTGTAATAAGTCAATTATGATTAATTAATTAATGAAAGTGCTGCTGATATTGTTTTAGTTCAGTGCTGCTCATCTTTCTGCTCAGAGATATTAGAAGTTAGCCTTCCCATCGATTGCTAACCAAGTTCATCACCATTCCTTACCTGGTACGTTGTTTCCAAACAGCACAAAAAAGAAATAAAAAAATCAACGTTGTCGATCACAACTTTCTCCTTCTGCTCACTGATTGGACAGGTTGAAATTCTACTGGAGGAATCCAAGTCAATGGGAGAAAGCTCAGACGGAGTGAGAGAAGGCAGATGAGAATCAAGTGGAATTGAGTAGGAAGGCGATGGCCAGGCTAAGATCGACCTACCTGGTTCTTCTCACCTTCTGTCTGCTCCCTTCTGACCCCAACGAAGACCACAAGGAACAATGCAAGGCTTACTTGATATATTTGTTTTCTCAACACTACTGGTGCTGTTTGAGCTGTTATTCTCTTGCTGCTGAGCGTTGTCGCAGAAAGACGCTTCCACAAGACGCTGAAGCATCAAGCCGGCCGGCCGGCACCAAGATAATCTCAGATAAAAGATCAAATAATAAACTTTGTAGCAATTCCTCAAAAAGTTTAGACAGGGATAAAAGACTGGAGTCATATTATCAGTGAAGCCACAATCTTCCCTTGGATTTAATTTACTCAGATATCCTTATCGCCCAGACAGCAACAGTTGTGCTATTAAGCCGAGCGTTCCTGCTGTCCAGTCAAATTTGTAACGTGTCCCGACCTGAAATATCTGCCTTGAAGAACAACATCAGTGGCTCCTTGACTGCTGGTATAATTACACTGTCTTTCTTTCTCTCCTTTGGGTGCAGGTTTATTCTTCCAGACTCAGAACGGTAAAGCGCTCTGTTCATGTATCGACTTCAAGGGTCTGGATAATAACCACGGCTCACGTCGATCCTCTCTCTCTTGAGCCACGTTGTTTTGAAGTAAGGCTCAAAAAAATTGAAACATCTGTGCCACATGCAGGTAAAAGCAAATGTTAAAGAGAATATACTTTAATATTTTTATATGAAACATATCTAAAGCAAAGTGGGAACAAAAAACATACATAATGCAATGGTTTTAGAGAAACCGACTCCATAAATAGTTCATTCCAGCTTTCATTTTAAGATGATCAGATCATTTGAACATCAGACTAATGTCATTTAGACTTTTGTTTCATTTTTGTTTAGAAAAATGGAACAAAAAAGCCCTTTTTAAAAAAAAAATGGCAAAGGTACTACTGATTCAGTTTACACAGATGTTACTGTGTCTATCTCAGAGATAGAAATCTGAATTAAATATTTCATAAAAATCCCTTCATTCAAGTTTTAAAATGATTTTCCCCCCCAGTGAGCTTTCTAGTAAGTGTATAACTGGGATCAGTTCAATTCAACACTATTTTATTAATATATTAGAGAGAAATTCAATGTTGCAGCAGAACGGATCTACTGCAGTGATCTATATTAGAGCGGACCTGAAGAATCCATCAGTTAAGACAAAGCAAATCAAGATGAAATATCTGAAAAGAAACAGATATATTTTAGGAATTAAGTTGTTGTTGCTGATTTTATATGTGAACTAAACTCCACAGTGTTTTCTTTAAATTCAACTTTCTGAGGTCACACTTTCTGTCTCTGCATGTTTCCCTTCAATATAGCAGTTTTCAACAAAAACATCCATTAAAAAGGACCTTGGTAAGTCCATCTGCAGTCAAATCTTGGTTTCTAAAGAGAAATCTGTTTTCTTTTGACTCACACTAATGCGGGGAATTTTACCATAATTCACTTCACTTAATACTTTAATGTTAAAACTCGTTGCTAAAGCGCCTATTTTTCATGTTGAATTTGACGGCTTTCAGTTTAGAAGCTGCAGGCTGGTTAACATGTTTACTGACAAGATGGGTAAATATTTTTTTTTTCAAAAAAAGATCAAAATCTTAAACATTCATAAATTAAAAAAAGGCTTCCTTACTTTGTGCAATAAAACAAAACAAAAAAGTCAGTTGTGGTCCTTAATGGAAGATGTTACATTTTTAATAACCTTTCTATTTTTCTTCTGCAGATAATTGAGGATTCGACTCTGCAACAGAAAAGGAACAAAATGTACATTTTCCAGTGTTTAATTTCTCTCCTTCAAACAAAATTACACTTTTTCCAAACTTATCTTCATAACTAGAGTGTTCTATTATTGATACTAAAGACAGTTTTGTCTGTGATGTTTCCTAAATCTAGAAATCATCAATAAACCCCTTTTTGTATGGCAAATATAGAGAGATTCCTGGGATCCATGAGACCTCCTGTTTCCAGCGTCAGCAGCCACATAATTACTTCTGCAATCTAACATAAAGCCAGATTGTGCAACCTGAGGGTCAGTCGGAGTGAAGTGGCGCAGCAGAGACCACCCAGCAAACCCACTCAGAAACCAGAAGGAAAGTAAGATGATCCCTCATTATGACACCGGAAAACTGAGTTAGTTGACTGTAAACACAAAAAGATGATGAAAAACACGATGCGCTCCAGCCTGTATTTACAACTTTCAGCGGCAAACAGTAGCGTTCATACACAGCGTACGCGAAATGTGTATTTTTCCTTACATGCTTATCCACTCGTACAGTTGTGTGAGTGTGTGTGTCTGTGTGTGTGCGTGTTTGCCTCTCTAAACACTCTATATGTCCCTGTTTCTATTTGTTGAGCGCGTTAGTGAAGGCGGGGGTCAGACATGCGCAGTGCGGAGGCAGTGTGCCGCGGAGAGCGCGCCACTCTCCGGCTCCGACAGAGTCCCGGAGTGTCCGGATACCTGAAGGATGACGGGCTGACTGACTGATGGCTGCTCGGCCAAAGTGCGGGCGGAACCTGCGGGCTGGAGACGCTGGTCGGTTCAGGATCGATCAAAAGTGACCGACCGGGCAGCTGGTTTAGTGTGAGAGCGGAGTTGAGCGCTTTAGACCAACAGGATTCTACTTTCTTCATCCATCCATCACCTCTTCTTCATCCGGTAAGGCACCTTGCTCCTTCTTTTCCCGATGATAGCTCTTCTATCACTCCGCCTCTTTTCCTGTTTTCTTTTCTGAGTTAGTTGAAGATTTTAATGTAGCTGCTGCTGTATAACCCCTCAGTATGATACTGCCTTATTCTTATCCATATTATTTGTCAGTTAATTTATTCAAGTCATTTTGTCGTCTGTTTCCCATTTGATATATCTGCTGATTTTTGGCCCTTCTGACTGGAATGATTAGTTTTATGATGTGGTTCTGTCTTTTGAGTAAAATAATCCCTTTAATTTGTTTAAATGGTCACTTCTTGTGCTCATTATACATAAATTTATTTAGCTTTTGAGCATTATAGTGGGTACATTTTATGAGAAAGCACCAACAAAGATAAGCAGTTCATTTTAAAAGCTAAATGCAAAGGTTTTTTTTGTTTTTTTTTTTTGCTTCTGTCAATGTGTTTTGCTGATTAAACAAAACTAATCTGTTTTGGCAGAATAACAAGAACTTAAATTTTCATTGTAGAATTGCATATTTTTGTTTTCTTGCTTTTGAGATCCAAAACTAACAAAAGATTTTGTGTTTATTCTGGAAAAATGCCATAAATATACAAAAGTGAATGACATTAAAGGTCACACTCTAAAAACTTCAAGGTAAAAAGCAGCCCATCCCAGTTTTGGGTTGGATACGTGCATATTTGGGCATTTCATACAACACGGTCATGTTGTGGGTTCTGTTTTCAGCCCGTAAAATGGGCTAAAGGGTCAAATGGGTGGGTTAAAAAAAAAGGAACCAGTTACCCAGAAAAATAAAAAATGGAACGTTTGTGTTAAAACGAATGATGTTCATCCATTGATAATTTTTTAACACATTGAAAGGGATTGTTGTTTCTGTCTGCAGCAGTTAGAGGCAATTAAGGCACCTTGGTTGACCTTTTCCAGAGTGTGTTGACCAGCATAGGGCAACACAGAAACACACGACATAGATAGTCATACCCACAAACTCTCATCACAGAGAGCCATTGAATGAGCTCACAGTGTCTTCAGTCAATTAGCGTCTAATAACACCGGCCAATTAACCTATTATGCGCGTTTGGATAGTAGGATGGAAGCCACTTTACCTGAAAGCAACAGCAAATAATTGTGTCCGAATATTTTCTTTGTTTTTTCATTATTTCTACATTTGAAATAATAAGGAAAAAGAAGAAGAGTTACATTATAGTCTAACAGATCAAGATGCTCATCCTGCCACATACTTCTAGTTTGTGCCATACAGTTGGAGGTGCAGTCTCACATAATGGAAAAAAAAATTATTGCAATGTCAGCAGTCTATTCAGCCTTCCAACAGCTTCTTTTGAAAGCTATAGACAAAAACTATAACTTTGCGCGCAGTTTTCACGCTGATCACAGAGTACGCACTGTACACTATAGCATTTGGGAGCCTTAAGACAAAATGTACAGGTTTGCAATATAAACTCGTCCACCGTGCAACAGAGATTCTTGAGAATAGGGACAAAACAGGTCCTATGGATAAAGCACAAAATTTGAATGAAATATACACAAAATATAATTTTTTCAAATAAAAAATAAAAACTAAACTAACCTGGGTCATGTGAGCACAACAATGTATATTTTCCTGGTTTTTGCTGAATATTTTTTTTTATTTTAAACATTGTAGTCGGTGGATGATGCCTGTAAAATCCCTTGTCCTGGAGCAGAACTCAATACATTATAATAGTTTAAAACAATTAAAGGAATACTACAATTATATATTATGACTATTAAGTATATATTCATATAAATAATTACAAAAATATCAATAAATTTAATTAAAAATAATTTTTATATATTTTCCAACTCCATTGAAATTTGGAGTTTCAAATTTGTTGTGTTGTTTTTGTCAACACCGTCAGAAATGAAAAGAATGTAAAAAAATCAGGCATTATTGGGGGGCACCAAAACTTCTGAGGACCCCATGACGTCATCTTTTCTCTCATAGACATAATATAAGGACATATAATATAAAGATTTAATGGACCTGATGAGCTACAATATGGCCTCCTTCAGAATAACATATAAATTGAGGTAGTTTGGTATTTCGTCAACTCCGTCAGAGTTTTTGTGACTCTTTCAGTGAAATTGTTGACAAATCTCACTTAAATGTGCAATTAATTAATTTTAATGTATTTTACATGAATTGCATTACTATCAAGTTTTTCATTTTACTCTCTAGTTTGTCACCACCTTCAGTTCTGTCAACACCATCAGATGGACTTTTTGTTGTTTTTTGTTTTAAATATTTCTTTTGTTTCTTATGGAAAACCGAGAGCGGCGGAGATACCATCGGCTTATATATGTAAGTTTCAGGTTTTTTGTTTTTAATTTGTAGGTGCGGCTTTATAGTATGGTGCGCTCTGTAGTCCGGAAATTACAGTAATCACATTGCATTTGGGTTAAACAGGTAGTCCAGCAGTGTTTTTGTGTGCTGGAGAATTAAGAAAATATGGTCATTTGGAACATCTGGATGGATAAATTGTCTTCTGTTTATTTAATTTTGAAAGATTTTTTCTTCTTTGTGTGTGCAAACTTTAGGAAGTTAAAATAAAAATAAAGTTTTGACGGTCAAAGCAAAGCATTAAGTATTTTCACTACATAAGTGCTACGACAGAAAGTTTGGTATAATTTGGCAGTGATATTTGGTATAACAAATATCACTGCAAACGCAAGTGAACTCTAACTAAAGCTCTTAAACACAGCACTTTCTTTATTCTTTTTAGCTTTTAACTAGCAGACACACAAAGGTCGTTACAATTAGAAAATCAAATACAAAATAGCCTTTGCAATGTTACATCAACCCTAGTTCTTTGAAAATTGTGCAATAAAGTGTTTCATGTTTGAGATTTTCACTAAAAATAAAAGAGTCCTCTCATCTAATCTCCGTTCTCATTATACGGCAGATGTAATATTTCTTTGGTGTATCCATTAAACATGAGGAGACTTCAGAAAATGTTCAAATGTAGATGTAATTTATTCTCATCAATGATTCTAACATATCTCTTGTGTGTATTGAACAGACTTCATTATTGATATGAAGTCCAGTACTATGCTCCCCTCCCATGAACACACACACTGACACACTCCTGTCAAAACTGGAAACTGGTCCTTTCCTTTCCTTTCCTTTCCTTTCCTTTCCTTTCCTTTCCTTTCCTTTCCTTTCCTTTCCTTTCCTTTCCTTTCCTTTCCTTTCCTTTCCTTTCCTTTCCTATTTTCTCCTTTCCTTTCCTTTCCTTTCCTTTCCTTTTTATTTCCTCCATTCTTTTAATTTCCTTTCCTTTCCATCCTCTTTACTTTCTTTTTATTTCCTTTCCTTTTTTCAAATACATTGACGTCTTTCCTTCATTGCACCATCCCTTCCTCTTTGTTCCTCGCATATTGCCTTCCTTCCTCAACTCTGTATTTTTTTTCACTTATCTTCTACAGTTTTTCTCCTTTGTGTCCCATGTGAAACGAACCGGACATCAATCACTCTGTCCTTTTTACCCTTCCTACCTTTCCTTTTGTTCCCTCCATCACTCCATGCCGCCTTCAGTGCTTCAGTCTTTTTCCTGCTGTGCTGCTGCTCTTTGATTGGATGTTTAGACCTTTTCACAGTTTGTGTCAGACTTTCCTTTTTCTAATTAGCACTTTTCACCTTGATTAAAGGAGAAGTCCTCTGTTGCAGAAAGAGAAAAGGGGAACCTATAGTTTTGGGCAGGAATAAGTTAACGACTAACGGTACTGTTAGAAATAAACTATAAGAGACTCGTTCTTCTCTTTCTGCTGATTTATTTTGTAAGTCCGTATTAACACAACGTTTCCAAAAACTTCTAAAAAAAAACTTGTGTTTACACAATAGCAGAATGAGTCAAGTAGCGATTGAAACAATGTACTTTGCATTCCATGCCTGTAGGAGGCGATGAAACTTTGTGAACTTTCTGATGCGGTGTTGTGTTTTCGTAACCCTCTGCTTGTACAGAGGTGTGTATTTGATCCTGTGCATGTTATGCATCTTTGCCAGCGTCTTAAACGATGCACGATGAGCAGATTGTGTTTTATCATGCCTAATAGTCTGAAGAGGTGCAGCAGCACAGGCAGAACATGGAGGTGGTTCTTCTTGTTGTTGTGCTGTAAGTAAAAACCCGACTATACTGACTTCATCGATTCCAAATGTTTTCAGTTCGCCTTTACACAGACATGTTTGGCAAACATTTGTGCTCTTGTCCAGCCAAGACGCAGCAAAACATTTGCTTCCTGCTATTCTGGCATGTTGGTATTTTTTCCCTTCCTATTTCCACTTTGATTTGGTACCCAAAAAGCAAACCTCTTTGTACCCATGCACTTAAAACATTGCATGTGAAATTAATTTTTTTTTTGTAATTAAATATGTTTTTAAAATGATGGGAATTAGTTTGTAATGGAAATACAACAGTTGAAAACGTTGTCTTTTCAGCCTATTTCAGGACCCTGATCTCCATTTGGGTCAGCTGACCCGGAAATTATGACACCAAAATACCTCGAAGTGGGCTTTTGTCGTAAGATATGATTTATTAATAACATTTCCTTACAACAGTCCATTTAGGAAAATTACTTTAAATTGTTGATTTTCAATCAAAATGTCCCCCTAGAAAGCAACCGGAACAGTGACTAGTAATAAAGATATAAATGCACATTCTTGAGTCTTTTCATAGGTTGTCAAATTGCGTAATGTCAGCTGGTGTTCTTTAGGTTTTAGATGTGTCCCTTGTTCAACACAACCAGTTTAGATAAATGGACCATTGTCAGGCCTCTGCAGAACTTGAGGTCATGTCCAATAAGCTGCGTCGGAGCAGGATGTCAGAACTGGAGACCAGAACTGGGGACCACTGGCTGAAATAAAAGTCAAGTTTATGTACAGAAATGTGTGTTTTGATAACTGTCTGCTTTTATTAAGTAATGAGAACAACAATATGTCTTCACTATGTCACAGTCATGAATTTTGATGATGGCTCTCCCTTACAAACATTATCATTTCAGCTCTGGGATTTTATGTTGTCGGCTCAGAGGCAAATCAGTGGTGACTGTTCTAATCAACTTTATTAGTCCATCCATAGTGGGTCATTTTGGACAGGATTGATTGCAAGAAGGCATCTCTGGCCTGACTTGAAAGAATTGCAGCTTCTCCCAAATAGAAGTTTTGATGGATTTGGATGATTTATATAAAAAAATTGCTTTCTTTACTTGGTATTTTTGATCATACTAAATCATGAGGGCATTATCTTCTGTTATCTTATGTTTGCACCGTACTAATTGCTGAGTATCTGTGAGGTAGTATTTGACAAATTAGTAGCTAGATGATAATTGTTACTATTGGTCCAAAATGATCCTGAAGATGACAGATTGCAGACGAGCTATTATTTTTGGTTATTATTTTTTGCTTAGAGCCTCCTCCTAGTCAGCTCAGCCTCCTGCTGTGCATAAGGAGAAAGCTGTTGTGTTTGCTCTGCTTGTTTGCATTGAAGCAGTGAAACAGTATGCTTCCACATCCCTTAATCCACCCGTTGTTTTCCGCTCATCTGAGATCACGTTCTCAGTCCAGGAAGGATAATATTTTACTTCCCTTTGGGATCAATTCAGTATTTTTGAATTGAATTAAATTAATCCCTCCAGTGAGTTTCTATTTTCCCCCCTGGTCTGCCTTTGGGCTAACTCCTAGCCACCCTAGGAAAATAGTCTTTTACAGCCACTTCTGCCCAGAATCTTGTCCTTTTACTGGTGGTCCGTATCTAATAACCAAAGGTGAGGGTCAAAACGTAGATAGACTAGTAAATCGATAACTTTGCAGTTAAACTTAGTTCTTTTTGCACAATTAGAGACCAGACCAGTGCTCATTCCACTACAGACAAGCTCTGAATACTATTATTTTCAACACAACATAGGCAATATAAACCTTTAAAGCTGTGTTAAAAAGACATAACTTCATGCAGGTGTTACTGGTGCTGACACAAAAGTTTCACATAAGTGCATATGTCATCTAATGAACAGTCCCAGAGTCTGAATGAACCACTTGAACCACTTAGCGTTCGCAACTACCAAAAGAAAGACCATGCAAGAGTAAGGAAAAAAAAAATCAACATGAATGACGCTGTGATCTCTCAAAGCCAGTGTTGTTCTAATGTTGGGCTTTGGCTGGATAAACACACTGTTTTTACTTTTAATACCGCAGATTAATCCGCCCATTGAATTAGAAAAACAACTGGCTGTTAGATAAATAAATAAATCGGCCATTAAGCCCTTGGTGAGTGGTAATGCTCTACAAGATGGCATTATTTTATGGCATCCCAACCTGCTGATAGACGCCATTAAATCATTGCCAGACAATAATACCCAAATGTTAGAGATTAACCTGCTATGAGACTTTCTCTCAACCTTTAGGTCCATTTTTAACTGACAGACGGCGCATAAAAGCTCGGGCCTAAAATCCCAATAAAAGCTCGGGCCAATAAAAAGCTTTTACAATTTTACAGTATAGGTAGATATGTCCTTCGGTAACACGCTTGCTCTTTTTTTCGCCTCCACATAAATCAATTTTTATCTATTTATAGCTTATGACAGCATTCCTACACACAGTGTCTGCATGTGTGTTGTTGTGTGCCAGGACTCCAACAGTGGGCAGATTGAGAAGCAGCATGTTGTTACGTCAGGGCAGATTAGTTTGGAAAGCTGCAGGGAGCACACGCACACACACACACACGCACACACACACACACACACACACACACACGCATACATGCAAAAGCAAAATAAAATCACACACACAAACTGTTGTTTCTACTCTGAAGCTCCTCATTTCAGTGTCTGTATGTGTGGACAGACAGCAGCAGGCAGGTGTAATGAGCTCAGCTAACAACTCCCTTCTTGTCTTGTTTGAACAGATATTCCACATCTGTCTTTAATTGAAAGCAATATTTCACACAGTTGCAGGTTTTTTTTCCTTCTTCTTTCATTTCGAACCCAGAGACATGACAGTTGTTGAGAAGATACTAGCACTTAGCTGTTAGCTTAGCATAGCTTTTGGAAGCATGGGGCTTTGCTGTTAGCTTAATATAGCAGTCAGAAACATTAAGTTTATTTTAGCATGCCAATCAGAAACATAAAGGTTAGCTTAGCATATTAATCATAAACATGTTGTTTACCTGCTGGTTTAGCTGTTAGCTTAGCATATTAATCTTAAACTAATCTGTTTAGCTGTTGGCTTAACATATGGCGTTTAGCTTAGCAAGATTATCATAAAAAAGGTTTTAAAGGGGGGCAATTATTTTTTAGCTGTATATCAGGTTATAATGTCAGTCACTCATCAAAAACATACTTGAAGTCCTGCTTTGACTCATTTATGCATGAGGAATTGTTGAATCTGCTGCTGCAAACATTCATGTTTGCCTTCTTGCTCCTGCAATGCGCCGCCTATTTACCCAAAGCTTCATATTGGAGCTTCAGTCCCCAGCTGACCTCCCGCCTCCACAGGCATTAATGGACGACATGAAGAAGCGTTGTTGTGATGACGTGCTGAGGGCAGTGTCAGAAAACGTAGAACTTAGGCTTTTAAAAAGACAAAGGCCAATTTCAAGGTGTCAGATATGATGCAAAGTCAAATTTCTTTTAAATTGTTTTTGACATATACTGCATAGCATTTCTATACCAACTGATGGTAAGATATAACTTAATTGTGCTATGAAATGCCACTATAATCCTTGAAAATACAATTCAATTCCTTTTAACTTAGTATAATGATCAGAAACATTGGGGATTTGCTTACCATATTGATTAGAAACATGGAACTAATCTTAGCATAGCAACCAGAAATAGGAAGCTTGGCTTAGATTGACAAAAATGATTAAAAACATGCTGTCTAGCTCTGTAAAGTAATCAAAAACATTGGGTTTAGCTTGGCATCAGGGCATCACTCTGAAACCAAATACTTGTCGATAATTCAGTAGGCATTATATAAACATAATTTGTTTCAAAACCCAATTTTTTAGCTGAGTTCATCATCTTTCTCTGTCCATCAACCCAGTGAAGGTTCCCAAAATGTAGCGACATGCGCTTGGTAGAGATGCCAGACTATCCATATTTTTCTTGACCAAAATAATCAGAATTATATTTTTTTTAAAAGTATAGGAACCTTTTTTTTCATTCAGCTGTCCAGCAGTGTGCAGCAACGTGCAGGAGAGGGACAGTATTGTGTAGCACCATTAACATTTCGTGACATCTCTCATCTCATCTTAGCAAATTTTGACACCCTAACTTTTTAGAACCCATCTATAGCTCGACGCCTGAAACCGTCTCATGCCCCATTAAGAGCAATCTCCAAGCTCTATTAAAACCAGCTACCCAGATTCAAGGCTGATGATCTTGCACATCCACTTTGTGTGAAACAACTTGTTTCCCCTCAAAGGCAGTTTTCTATCACCCTAGCAGGAACACACGGACCATTGCAGTGGTGTGTGCAGTAGGTAGTTTGCTGGTGCCTACAGTACAGAGCGCTAACAGTGAGCCACTTCATTACTCCCATTCTGTCTGCTGTGATTTATGGAGCTACCTGTGCCCGAGTCTGTGCGTCTACACCTGCTCCCCATGTTGTCTGAGGATATTTTTAATTAATTGCCTGTCATGTGATAAAGAGGAATAGATGACAGTAATGAAACGTGATTGGGTGATTATTACGAAAAAACAGAATCAGGCTCGATACAAGGTGTGTGTTTGTGATTGAGAGGGAAATTGTTAAAGCTGAAGTTATGAGTTGGTGTGTGTGTGTGTGTGTGCTTCGTGTGTGTGTGTGTAAATAGGACGGCAGTGATGAAGTGTTCGCTCACGACTCCCGTCTCGGAGGTATTACATGCACACACACCGAGGTTGTGAAGGTCATAACGACACACACTCCTCCTACACACGTTACCTGGAAGGCTACCGAAAGTGGTGAGAAGTTTCACCTGTCGGAAAATGATGTTCAGATCTCACGTTTTATCACAAAGCAGCTGAGACTAAATCCCTGTTGCCATGTCCTGGTGTTTGTGTTCATAACAGTCGACTGCTTACTCAGCTGGTTGACACAAAACACAACCAGCACAAAACTGGTGCTGGTCTCGTTCAAACCTAGATGTAATTTTTATTATCAGTTTAGGTTAATTTGTGATGTTCAGTGAGTGAAACAGAACATGATTTCCACTCTTGATCTTATTAGATTTATTTTCTTCGTGTTGGCTATTAATGAAACTTTGTGGCCTGTTAGTGTTCAGCTGCAATCACAGAATGAAATGCTGCATGCATGCAGGACTAAATGAGAAAATATATTGCAACAACATTAGCGCCACACACAGGTGAAGCGATAATCTCCGCTGACGCACTCAACTGGGAAAACCTTACCGCATTGCTGCTGATGCTACTTATGATGACTGAGCTAGGGAAGCTACAGAACTGAGCTCCCTGAGCTGCCTCGTTTTAGTCTATTAAAAATTTAAAACAGGAACCTTAAAGGGATGTTTTTAGATCAAATGATGCATGAACATGTATGTAGAGTGCTGTAAAAAACTTTAATCAGTTTTTGCGTTCTTATTATATAATACAGCTCTGGAAAAAATTAAGAGTCCACTGAAAACCTCCTGGTTATTCCACCAGATATTGATTTCTGGATTCTTCCTGAGTTAAAACATTAGTATTGTTGTTTCTAAATGAATATGAACTTGTTTTCTTTACTTTATTTGAGGTCTAAAAGTACTGCATCTTTTTTGTTATTTTGACCATTTCTCGTTTTCTGCAAATAAATGTCTAAAATGTCTAAAATGCTAAATGTCAGGTATTCATAGAATAAAAGAACAATGTTCATTTTATTCAAACATATACGTACAAAAAGTAAAATTAGATAAACTTATAATTTTAAGTGGCCTCTTAATTTTTTTCCAGAGCTGTTTATGTTTGAGATTGTCAATTTAAGTTTAATATCATACATGTAATAAATAACCTGAGGACCAACAAATAGTTGCGTTTTATTTAATAAAGGGAAAAAAACTATCCAAACCAACCTGATTCTGTTTGGAAAAGCAATGCCACTTCATAAATTAACTCTGTTGACAGTTCAGTTTCAGTAGATCTGACCACCGTCAAACCTTTCGAATCAAGAAGTAAATTAAACAGAACATGTCTGGCAACATGAAGTAGGCTAAAGCTTTCACAAGGTAACACATCATGTCACAAGTTACAGAAAGTTAAAAAACTGACTCGAATTAGTTTGAAAAGCTGTTTTTATTTTTATTTTTAATTTTTAGGTTTTGCGACTCCATGTGAATAATTTGTCATAATTGATCGGATCACAATATGTCGACATTAACGGGAGGTTAGGAAAATATAGATAACTAATATCAAGTTTTTATATCTGTGCATCGCTATGAATAAGACTCCAAAGATCAGATGTTTTCAAAAACACAATTTAAGATTTGAGAAGATTTTACTTTATAGTGTTTAAGGCACAAAAAGAGTATTTTCATTTGTGCCTCATTTCAAATTATATAAAAAATATTGCACGCTAATCCAGCTTTAACTCTAAAATGTTGCAGCTATCCTTCTAGATCAATTATCCTCAGATCAATACTTGTTTGATCATTACGTTGTAAAGACTTTTCGTGTGCAGAGTGGGGTTAATCTAGGCAATGAGTGAGTGTTTGGTTGTGTTGGGGGTCACAGGAGGAGAGCTAGGCTCGCCCAGGGCAGGACTCATGCCAGAACCCCCCCACTGCTCCCCACTGACAGGATAAAGAGCCCCGGGTTTGGTTTTGGCATCCAAAATTTACCGGATGCAAATATGACCGAGCATCTGCGGGACATGGCTGGAGAGGCCTAATCCACGGTGACCCCACGCTGACACCCACACCCCTGAGGGACTCCCTGCCAAACGCCGCAGTGCTGGGACTTCCCAGTAGCCATGACCAAATAGAAAATGTCACATTAAATCATAACTGCAAATTAGGACATGAATAACAGCCTGGAGGAAGTGAATGACTGCGGCGACATTGTTTAAGACGTTGTTTCGATAACCTCACACCAACGATTATCAGTCACAACTCAGTATGTGTGTACACATACAAAAACCTTAAATTTTTTCTCCACCTTGTTAAGCTGAACAGAATTTCTAGAAACATTTATTTAGTTCCTGTTTCCACTATGCCTCCAACGTATTGGCATAAACTTGCCCATATCTGCAGTCAGAGCAATAATAAAAAGTTTAAAGCTACTGTCATTGTGACAAACAATGCTGGATTAGGACCCACATTTATCTGTGTTTGGTGTTATCTGTGTTTATTACACAGGGCAGGATGAGAGAAGAAAACCCCCCTGAAAAACTCCTTGTTGGAGACCTGGAGGATGTTTATGAAATGATACTTCTGCAATAAAGATGAATTTCTTACAATTCATTCACATGCCAGAGTGCAAATTTTTTAGAACATTTCGCTGTTTTTGTGCAAACATAAACAGAGAAATGGTTAATTTGGAAGTCTGTTCACATTATAATTGAGTTTGTCTGCAGAAATTTATGTGTCGGAGATATAATTCTTTTTTTTTTTTAGACTGTCAATTTAAAGTCTAAAAAATATTTTGACTTTTTTATTGGTCTGATTTAATATTCTGATATTTACTGGAATAATTCAGATTTTCAATCAGAACATTGATAATAATTATTGATTATTATAACTGTAATAATTATGATAATCATTTTATCACATTTTTGGTGATAAAGCGTGACACTTATCACTGCAGCTCTGCAACACAGAGAGATAATCAGATATCAAAACAACTCTGAAAGATATTTGAGGAGGACATTTTTGGTGATAAAACCATGTTCATAAATGCTTTCCAAAGAAAAGACTTTTCAAATGTTAGTAAGCACAACAGTATGAACATTACAAATTTTAGGAAGCAGTGACCTCGCAGCCAATCTCATCCACACCCACTAGTGCGTGACGAAGCCAACCAGCACTGGAAACCATATTTCTAGTGATGTAGATTTGTGCAGACAGTGTTGTCAAAACACTATAGCCATGTGCTGAAAACAGGAAATTTGAGATTTCTAAGAGTTTCTAGCATTGCTTACACTCTACTTTGATAAAATGGCTGGAATCTGTGTTTATTACTACCACATGGGTGTGTAGAAACCTGAAACTAGGTAGGAGTTGTTGGGATATTAGCAATATACTGTATAATAAGGCAAAACTAAAATTTCTGTCTCATAAATAAAGAAAATCATGACAAAGGAAGCACAAAAACAAAGAAAAATGAATGCTTATTGTAGGCCCAGTCAATAAATTAGAATATTATAGAAAAGTCCATTTAAATCAGGAACTTTATAGATTAATAACATATTTGAAAGCCTTTATTTCCGCTATGATTTTTTTACTTACAGGTAAAGAAAACATGACATTTACAATTAGAATATTACCTCAGACCAATAAAAAAAAAAACCTGCTTAAAGGTTGTCTGTTTTCAAAAGAAACTTTTAATCTGACAAATGAGCCTCATGTACTGAATATGACAGCATATTGACACGATTTTAGGTCAATCAGGAAGACGAGCGACTTCTTTGCATCAGCAGGAAAAGGACAGAAAAGTTAATCAAGTCAAACACGACGTCACAGTGTTTTAAATGTCAAGGTGACGCTGTTCTTTTAATAGAAACCGAGACGCGCCTCAACTGTCAACACGCCGTCCTCCGTGATGTCGCTCCGTCAGCTTCCAGCTTCACTTTGCACTTTGAAATTCCTTAGTTAGGAGACGGTTAAACGTCGCACAGTGCGCGCGCGTGTTTATGTGTTTGTCTCACGTTTCTTCTCCCATTAGTTGAGTGGAACAGGTGTTGAATGTTTGATGAGTCAGCATGTTGAGGAGGAAATGATGTCATAGACGTCGTCTCCTCTTTCGGTCTGCGTTGATGCTTTCTTGCTGTGGCGTCAAGTCCTTCACTGCTCCCGCTAAGACGGCTGATTTGCACACAATGTGTGGCACCTTTGAAGAGATTGTTGCCATGCCAACCTGCAATGGACCAGCAGGATGTATCTAACCTTTTGCAGTGACTAGTCAGATATTGTGAGCTGATGTCAAAAAAATTTATGATTCGTGCTTAAAGCAATATGTTATTTAATAAAAATAACTTGAAACAGGGTGTGATATTGTAAATTGTGTGAAGAAATTGAAAGACAACGGAGCAACGTGTTGCTGAGATGTTCAGGGCCAAAGTAAAATCTACAAGAAAAAACTCAATGCAGGATTTTCCAACAGGACATTGAAATACAAAAAAAATATTAGGATTAAAGTTAATGGCTTTATCTGCTTGTTATAATGCAATTAAAAGGTTTTTAGGTCGGTTTTCTATATTCTATCCAATATTCTGTCCAAAGTAAGGAAATATTGAGATAATACTCAGATTAATAATATTTATTCTTGTCTTCTTTGGGGTCTTAACCTATAATATTTCATGAGAATCAACAGAACCAAACAGGGATCAGAACCAAACTAAGGGGAATTTGGATACAGCAAATATTTGTACTGCATTTGTTGCCATAACAGACACACTTAAAATGATTATCACCTCTTTAATTAACAGGCAAATGGATGAAAAATGTGTGTTTAAAAGATAACAGCGTATCTTAAACTTGAAATCTACTTTCATGTTTAGTGAAAGTAAATTTTAACTAAAATTTACTGTAGTCAAAAGTACATTTTTGTCAAAATTTGACTAAAGTCCTTCCACCAAGTATGTTACTAATACTTGGGTGAGCTGTGTGTGTTTCTCACAAACTCTTGACTAACAAGAGAAATTTCTCACAAAGTCAAATCAATCCACCTGCAACTTACTGACGAGATGACGCAATAAAACCTTTGATTTGAAATGTGACTCAGAATTAAATTGCACAGGATGATTTTGTGTTTGAAGGGACATGTGAGGCGTCTTTGGTTCCCGCTTTGAATAGGGTTATAATTATTGTGCACTTATAATCAAAGTTTCAAAATTAAAGTTGGTGTCTGTTAACAACATCTGATTATTATTATTAGGAAGCTCTTTCCATGCAGACCGTTCTCTGATCCAGCTGAACTACACGTAGCTAGAAGAGACGGATGTCACCTCGCATCAGTCTCACATCCAAAGGCCCGACGTTCTGGGGGACCCCAAGAGTGAAAAGTTTTATATAATTTAAGCATTTAATAAATGTGTTCAGAGGAGTGTTAGTGGTAAAGTGCTGCAACAGGAAGCTTTAGACAAGAAAATGTTGCACAATGAGACACAAAATGTTAGATTATATCATTGAGATATAACCAGAGTGACAGGAAGTGACTGAACAGAACTAAATCATGGAGAAAATAGAAAAAAAAATACTAGATACTCTCAAAAACAGCAACTGAACACAAGTTCAAAGAAGTATAATGTTGTTAGAAAGGTAAAGTTCACGTAAAACAACAAAAACAAACAAGAACATAATCTGATAAGTTCTATGTCGGTTCAAATCTTTGTCTATTTGTGCAATGTGAAAGCTGTGAGTTCAACTTCAGCTTCCTCAAGTGGTAATTAAGTGTTTTAACTCTCCGGTCGTGTTGAGAGACGGTGTCCATCGAACCCCACATGCTTTTTATTCTGTACGCGGTCCAGCGAGGTTGCACTGACCCCAGAAGGATTAAGGAATTATGGAGATAAAACATAAAAATGAAACTGTACACTAAAATTCAAATGTATATTAATCCCATTGGTTCTGACCATTTTGTTATTTGGTGTTGCTGGACTTTTACTTCATAAAGACTCCCATCAGTGAGTAATATGACAGTGTTCAGTTCCCCAAGTGAACGTCTTCTGGTATGTTGAGGTCAGAGGTCAGAGGAATTTCATGAATGCCCACCAGATGAGGGACGGGGGTAAATCAGACGACAGGCGCTCAGAAGTGTTCAAGTGGTAATCTCTATTATTAGACCACAGATTATACCAACTGAGCTAAAACTCACACAGGCAGACACTAACACACATTTATCTGCAGATTATAATCCCAATCCCACAATCTCCTTCTGGCTTGACCAATCATGTCCTACCAAATCCTACACAGCCTGCAGGGTAACCTAGATGTAGAGTGTGTGTGTGTGTGTTAATGTCTAACAGGCTGTAATAGAGGAAGATCTGGTCCATCTCTTTCCTATTTAGGCAGGAAAAGTACTCCGTACAGATTTCCAAATTAAGGTGGAATATTATTTTACTTTTTGTACACTTATTAGTCAAATAAACTCATGGGAATTGTAGCTTACTTTTGTTACACTGAAGCCTGGGATTATATTATATTATGTATACTTTAGGTGAAAATACCTCTGTATTTTTAATGCCACAAAATTTATTAAAACATTTAAGCTGCTACAAAATCAATATAACATTACTTATGAAAGCTTTGATAATTGACTCTAACCTTTATTAATATATATATATATATATATATATATATATATATATATATATATATATTGATTAAGTTTATGCATAAACTTAATCAAAAATGTACAACAAACATTCTTTTAAGCTTTTGTTGTTCAGGGTATTGTCTTTTTGTTTGCAAGCTGTAGATTTAAAAAGTGATGCACTGTGAGCTTTCAATTTCCAAATAAATATGAAAATAAGTCAGCCATAAAGATCTACTCACACACAAAAAACTCAGAAAAGAGAAAACTATTCACCATTTACTTCAGTTTACATGTACAAGTGTACTTATCCATTTTTTGTTTGCATTTTCACTATAATTAACTGAATGTGAATCATTTATTACAGAAGGACAGATACGTTGTCATTGCTGTTGTTGTAATCTGCTCTCTGTAAAGCTGTAACAAAGATCTAAGCATTCTGTACATATGTTTTAGAATAAGACCTGTATGTTTTTTTCATTCATTTGGATCCAGATTATTTTGTTAGGAATATTTGACCTCAAATGTTAATTTGATTTCTACATAACTGGTAGAATCTTAACTATTATACAGCTTGATTTTTTTTGAAGGACATATTTTTATTACATAAATCTGCTTAAAAATCGTGATATTAGTCATAGTGACATAATCTACTTTAAGAAAAACAAAAAAAAAACTTCAATTTTAAACAACACAATGATGGAAAAAGGCTCCCTGTTTCTTTTACTGCCAATGAATTCGTTAACAGGTAAAAGGGTTTTTGTTACATCCTTTGGTTTCCTGGTCCAGAGCGTTCTGTCGTTAGCGCTGAGGGCCCCTTGAGTCTGAGGTGCCTTTGTGAAAACTTCAGTCCTGGATTTTTAAAGAGGAGCAAAGCTTCACCTTGAACAGTAAGTCACATGGCGACGGAGCAGAGCAGCTATTTAAAGACAGAACCGAAGTCACAGTGTCCTGCAGTGAAGGTTGGACAGAACAAAATAAACGCGCATCGTTGCCCTCTCTGGGTGTGTTAGGTTTACTCCCACAGCTGTGCTTAAATCATGCAACATCAAATCACCAATGTGAGAATTTGAGATCAGAACAAAAACTCCAGATCTCATCTTTTCATTTAAACATGAGCTATTTTTAGATTTTGGGAAACAATTAAATCTGTATCCTTGATTAAAAACAACTGAGATTTCTGGGATACATAATATATCTACATGTTATGGAAACTAAAACGCTCCCTTTCACTTTTTTAAAAAGAACCTGTAGCATACAAGTTTTAATTTCCAGCAAAAAAAAAAAAAAAGAGAGAAAAGAAATGAGAGTATTTTAAGTAGCAAATCCCCAAATAAGAGCGAACCGGGTCAGCTTTAAAATTTCAAAACTTCTACCTTGTTTTAAGGCCTACCTATGGTAAGATGTATCACTCCTCACTGTCAAAACCCATTTATAGCAACACAGATCCTCTAAAAATAACAACAAAAAGTAATAGAGACATTGACATGTCAACTGCGACAACGTGTAAAAAAAAATCATAATATTTGATCAGGGTGCCTTGGAAATTAAATTTTGAAATCCACAATTCTTTGTTTCCCTTGCATATAAATATGTTGACAGATGGATGTTTCTCTCAGCCAGTTTTTGAATGAGGAAAAACAAAAGGACATGCCATGCAAGCGAAGCAGGTATGTGTTATAGTCAGGAAGTGGCTATCAGAAAATAATTTCCACACCAGCCCATATCTACATTCAGAGTACTAATTAAAAGTTTAAAACTTTGGGAACTGCAACAAACAAGGCTGCTAGAGAACCAATATATATTTTACTTAGGAGGATTTTCTGGAAGGCTGCACAGTGGCATAGTTGGTAGAGCTGTTGCCTTGCAGCAAGATGGTTCTGGGTTCAATTCCCAGTCTTTCTGCATGGAGTTTGCATGTTCTCCTTGTGCATGTGTGGGTTTTTTCCGGGTACTCTGGTTTCCTCCCACAGTCCAAAAACATGACTATCAGGTTAATTGGCCTCTCCAAATTGCCCCTAGGTGTGTGTGTGCATGGTTGTGTGTCTCTGTGTTGCCCTGCGACAGACTGGAGACCTGTCCAGGGTGAACCCCGCCTCTAGCCTGGAACAATAGCTGGAGATAGGCACCAGCAACCCTCCTGACCCCACTGAGGGACAAGGGTGTAAAGAAAATGGATGGATGGATTTTCTGGAAGGTTATAAAAAAAGCTGCATTTTCTTCCAGCTCCATTACATTAAAAAAATATGTAAAAAATGTTTTTTTAAAAATGAAAACGCTGTGAGCTTCCTGAAATACATTACAGATTGTAGATACTCTGGATTTTTGCATCATCTGTGTTTTTCTTATCTATAGGAAACCAGTGCAGACCACAATTTAAGACTTTTCCTTTTTTTTTTTTTCATTTTACTACTATATGTTTTTTATTGGGTTTTTTTATATACTGTACCCTGCATGCACTGTGTTGCTCCTGATAAGCTGCTGCCTACACAGTTTTTTCTCTAATTACATTTCACTCGCCATCTATCAAAATGCTTATCTCTGTGTATTATGCAATCACATGCAGACACACACCTGCATTGCATCATTTTATGGCTTTAATTGAAGAAATGTGAATATACTGTATATTTCAAAGTTAATGTGTGGATCCTGACTCTTCAAATGACAGCTCACCAAAAATATTCCTATTGGTATGAAAAAACAATAACTGTAGCCCTGCTGAAGAAAAAGCTCCATATATCAGATATCCTTCCTAATCCTGGACCGGGAGGTACGGCGGGACAAACGCAAAAGGATGGAGACAAAAGGAACATTGTGGTAAAATAAAACTTAAAAAAAAAAAAAAAAAAAAAAAAAGATCTCCAGGAACTGAGTTTCTGTTAGCATATTGCCATCGGAGGGAAACACAACTGCCTGAGTCATCTTTTTACTACCAAGAGTTTCTATAGCAACCAACCAACACATAGGATCCTAGACTGTCTGCAGACTCGTCTTTCCACCTTTCTGACTTGAAGCGCTTTGTTCTGCTGACATGAACGTTTTCTCGTCCTGCTTGCGTCTTTTCTTTCGTCGCGTGACGGCTGCTTCGATATTGACTGAAGCGTTGCTGCATCCTCAGAAAACGTGACTGTCAGAATGACCAACAGAAATGTAGTTCTTTATATGTTGCTGGAGGTCACGAGCACTTTTAAATTTTAATCAGAATTTTTCATTCCTGATCTCTTTTGCAAGGCGTTGACCTCCTGATGCTTATAATTTCAGGTGTTTTTTTTATGTTTGTTGATTCCAGAAAGCACTTGGATAGAATGTTGTCTAACTCCAACTACTCAACTTCTTGTTTTTTGAGCCAGAGAGGTTGGTGAATAGGTTTGAGGAGCAATTGTCTGAAACTGTGAGGAAATATGAACATCTGTACGACTCTTCCAGATCGGCAAATGGCAAGAAACTCTAGGATGGAAATAGCACAGAAATTGTCCACAGAGGAGATTTCCCGGTCATCATTCACTATTTCTTCAAGTTCTTTCTGACCATTCTGGGCCCTTTATGATGGTGGAGGGCCCCATTCCTGCACCGTGACTCTAAAAATGATAAGAGTGAGAATGTGCTTTCATCAGAGTCCCCAAAATTTAAGAATGAGAAAAGCTCACTACATTTGTGGCTAGGTTCGTTTCTAAACAAGAAAAAAATACTGAAAAGGTTTCAGTATTTGCTAAATAAATAGCAACAGAGTTGCTAACTTGGTAAGACTCCTGGCTGTTACCTTTTCTGACTGAAAATAACTTGGTAACTTTGAATTTTCGCTCAATAAACTCCACACTAAAGAGTGTGGCTGCGTATGTCATAGACATGTGCTCAGTTAACAGAAAAAAGACCCGCTGGTTATGGTTACTGGTTATACTCACCAGGCAATTTCTTGCTGCAACTTTAATAGTTGTTTAATTTTTTTAGACTTGGTAATCATTTACACAACCTAATTGATCCAACATATTCAGATCGGTAGAAAGGATTTTTGAGAAAGCAGGATGTTGCATATTCGGCTAAAATAAACTGAGTTTGCCAATTTACAAATTATTTGAAACAGAATCCTTACTGGTAGTTTAGTTTTTAGTAAGGTATCGGCACAAATATCTGAATCTCTGACGTTGTTAAAAACCTTGCGTCTCATGAGTATTAAGACTCAATCTCATTTTCTGACCAGACGAGGAAGGAGGAGTAATTATCTGAATGGAGATCCCTGTTTGTGTCCTCAGAGCGTCTTCAGGTTTCAGCCTCCTGCAGATTCAACTCACACAAACTGGCTGCTTGTTCTTTTAGTGGCTGTGTCACAAGTGAAGAAGACTCTCTGTCTTAAATCTGGCCTGACAGGTGAAAAAGGGCTTCATAGGTGCATATCTTAGTTTGCTGTTTTAGGTCAGAGCTGCTCCAGTTTACAGGTTACATATAAAAGAATCTGCTCAGATATCACCTGATGGAGCATTTTGAAGGTCATAAACAGCTTGTGTGAAAAGACAAGACACACATCAAAGAGTAGATTTATTTTGTGGTAAGAAAATATAAAGATTATAATAGATAAAGTCGCATAAACATTTCCGAATATGCAAAAAAAAAAATTGGGTGGGGAGGAGGGGGGTGCGGTTAAAGGAAATAAACATTTCAGCAACTTCCTATCTTGGAATCCTACAGGAATACACATCAAACTGTGTCTTGTAGTTTGTCCTAGCATCTCTGCTGCTGCTGGCCGCTGCTCTGCTCAGTTTGCGTGTGTGTGAGGGTGTGTGTGTGTTTGTCTTTGGTCACTGTTATTACCAGCTCCAGGCCTCAGGGTGAGCGAGCCACTCTCAGACCCCTCTCTGTCTTGTCACATTTCCATTAGTTTCTTTGTCCTGTCGTTCCCTCAGGTTGATGTGTGTGTAAGTGTGTGTGTGTGTCTTTGTGGACAGCAGTCTCTTTCAGGGAACTGTGCCATACATTAGTGCCCTCTGTCCTTTTATCTTTAACACCAGCAGGATCCAGAGCATTCAGCCTGATTGCCCACTCCTCTGACATAAATACACAGCAGGGAAAGATAAGACATCTAACAAGGAAAGCTGTTCTCCTTTCTGCTCTGTGATTTCCAAACTTTGTCACCAGGACATTGCTGTGGGTGCAACCAGGTTCATATTGATCAGCTTTAACATTTCTTATTTTTCTGAGTCAATAAATTCAGAAGGCAAAATTAGTGATTGTCATGTTGTGTGGTTGTGAGTGGTGAGAGAGACGCCGGTGAAACCAGGTAGTCATGATGAAAATTATGATTTAATGACTAATCAGGAGAACAATTCAAAATCCAAAAATCACTGGCAGCACAGGGGACAGAAACAGACGTTAGACGAGGACCCGACAAGAGACAAAGACAACAGGTGGGTTTAAATACAAGGGAGGTAAACAAGGGAACGAGACACACCTGGGAACAATCAACGTGGAAACGCAGAGACTCACAGGGAAACAGGATAACAAATAAACATGGAAACTACTCAAAGATAAACAGAAAACTACCGATCCTGGCAGTGATGTGTCGGTATTAACATTGATATCCACTGATGTTTATCATCTCTTTATCGGTATTGGTCCGATAAGTAAACAGGACTGATATTAATAACTGTTCATTTCCATGTTGTTGCTGGTTGTTTATGTGAGAAGGATAGAGACGCAGTGCAGGATTGCATGGTGTTTAACTAAAGCAGAGGCAATGCCAATTGTGTTATTATTTACAGTCGGAAAAGGAATATTTATATACTTATAACATCGTTAGACGTAGATCAAGTGCCATAACAGCAATATTAATGTCAGATATCAAATAAAGTGTTGCCTCTTATTTATATTTTGTAAAGGTTTGCTTTTCGCAAAATATAACCTCCATCTATTCCTGACATTAATTAACTAATACAAAGTTAAATTGTTATATTCTCAATGCTATAGACAGATTTCTATGTTATGTTTTTGTTTGTCACTTTCTGTATGCGGTTGTTTTTTCAGGAGTTTGGCTCCGTAGTTTCATTGAAAGGAACTTAAACATTCAGCATACCAAGATGTGTAGGACAATTTAATTCAACCAACTTTAATGAAACATTGTGTCCCTTGCTGTTCCAGGGAGGAACTACACACAATCTTCATGATCGTTGGGATGATTTAGAGAGAGTGCAAGTGCAAGCTAGGTCTTAACGTCCCACATCAGTGCCTGACCCCACAAATAGACAAATAGCCAAAAATTCCCCTAAGCACATTCAGAGGAGCTGAAGCTGCTCAAGCTGCAAGGGACAGGCTGACATCATATGAAACCCTCTGGATTAACGATGGGAGGTGACTGAAAAGCCAAAACATCTGGAAATGAGTGCATATAGATGACAGACATTGCATTAAAACAGGAAAGAGTTTCGAAGACTATATGTCTGTGCTGTATATGTTTGCTTTCACATTCAGGAAAACATTGTCCTAAAGTGTCTTGGTATAATTTACATCCTGTTTTTAAATGCTAAACTCATTTATGTTCTGTCAGCATAGCGAAGTTTGTTAGATACACAGCCTGTACTTTGTTGTGCTGTTCATTTGTCAGAATATAAAGAATTATTCCCTTAAGCGCAGCAATTAACACACAAAATAAAGAAAAATATTGGAATATAGGTTTGGTGTGAGCGGGTAAAACACTGACGTTTGAGTTTTTTAACACATGCGTTTAAAGGTAACTGAGATATTTGTCAGCACACATTCTTCATGAACTTTAGAGGAATGTAGTGCTGAGGTGAAAGAGTTCCTGCATGATGTTAAATGTTCCTGCAGTGCAGTCTGGGACGCCTTCTCGTCAGTGTTTGCAGTGAAAAAGAAAAAAAAAAAACAGAAATCAAGAATTTCCATCGTGTGAGCAAGTTTCGACTGAAATGAGCAGGCGTCAGCTTTGACTCATTCATACTGCTGTGCTTAAATGCACTGATCCCAGTTCTCCTCGTCTGGATTTAGCCGTCAAAGGGTGGCCTAGGATCATCGCCGGGACAGAGGAGATGAACTCTATTTAAGAGTAACATGAAAGAAACTGAGATGAGGCTAAAACTCAGTCAGCTGCTGCTTTGAAGTTGCCACTGAGAAGCACCGCTGGAAAAGATTTTTCAGCATTTTCCTCCACAGGCAGAAATTACATTGTTGCTTGGCTGTTGTGCATGTGTGTGTGTTTGTGTGCGTGTGTGTGTATGGGATTATAACCCACAGCTGGCCTCTCTGATTACTGACTGCCTGGTCAGCCTGGATTAGACTCACACACAGGACCGAAGGCAAAGGTAAATGCACACATTTCACTTCACTTTAATCCTGAATGCTCTGCTCACCGAGAGTCTTTGTTTAAATCTTACTTTGTGCGCAGCAGTGTGTTTCAGCTCCTGTATTTACCTCTGCGGCTGTGTGTGCGCATACTTGCGTGCGTGTGTGTGTGTGTGTGTGTGTGTGTGTGCGTGTGTGTGTGTGTAATTCTCTGCTCAGTGTAGCAGTTATATTTAATCCTTCCTCTGCTGAAGCTGATGTCAGCATCAGCTGGCTCTGAGATGGTCTGTGTGTGTGTGTGTGTGTGTGTGCGTGTGTGTGTGTGTGTGTGTACAGGTATGAGCATAAGTGTAGCTAATTCATCACTGTGTCAGATTAACCAGCATCTGCAGAGTTTCTCTAAATGCTAATGACCAGCTGGAATACCTGCATGATAAAAATAACTGAAGAACTGAACTAAATATGATGTTTCAACTTCATCAGACATTATTCTGTGTTTTCATGTTTGAGTCGAAACGTTTAGGTTTTAAAAATATTGATTCACGGAGCGGTGAAGGGAAGTTTAAGCTTGCAGACACAACGGAACGTTATTGGATAAAATGACTTCGTAGCCTCCTGAATGCTCGATTTTGGGTTTTATTATTTATTCTGAGGTTAAATCAATCTGTGAAGCATTCAAGTCTAAGGTTATGAAATCATATTGATTTAACTGTCATTTGTTTCTTCAAGCTTCACTTTTGTTGCGCCTCTATTAACATTTTTCTGTAAAAGTCGTGAAATGAAAACGCCTCGCTGGGATTTTTTTTAAAAATTTTGATCTGCTGAGAACTTCGGCTGACTCCTGTTTCTTAAAAATAAAAATACTTTTTTCTACTTCCTGGGTAAGTGAAATTTAATTTAATGTGCAGTAAAAAAAGTCATGCAGGTTATGAGAAAACTGAAGCAATTCCATCTTTTATACTAAATAATAAACCATCTCATATCAGCTTTTGTATATAGAATTAATCTTCAGAAGATTAAAAACAATTGTTAAAAGATTTTGATGAGTCAAACAAAACTTCACAGTAAAAATGCCAGTGTTGAATTAACACCCAAAAGTGTCTATGTGTGTCCAAGTCAGCTGGTGTTAAATTCAACAATACAGAGTGTCACATTAACATTACAATGGTGTTAGTGTTAAAATATATTAAAAGTAACACCAGTGTAGTGTTGATCACAAAACATAATGTGGTGTTAAAAAAGTAAATAATTGACCCACAAGGTGTCAATATCAATCAAATCCAGTGGAAAATATTCAAAACAATGCACAGAAATGGAAAGTTTAGCTTTTCTTAAAGCCATTTCAGTATCATAGACCAATGTTAATTTAACAAAAAATGGGTGTTAATCTTTTAACACTTTCAAAAGTGTTACTTTAACACCTGCTGACTTGGACACTTATAGACACTTTTGGGTGTTAATTCAACATTGGCATTTTTACTGTGTTCATTACAAACACTACAGGATTTCAATTTGACACCCAAAGACACCAATGTTACTGGGAGACTAGATCAAATGCTACTGATAAGTAAATACTTCAGAGTTAACTTGGACTCTCCTGAAGCTTCTTCCTCCTTTTGTGCTTCTTCTAACTTCATTTTCATCTGTTCTGCGGTTGCAGAAGAGATCCGATTGGCCTTTCAAGCACGTTTTGTTTGCAGATGAAATGCTTGCAGATGATTGCTTTTTCTTTTTCTTCCTTACAACACAAGAATCCTGAAAATATCCCTGGGACATCAGGAGCAAGAGCAGCACAAATCTCTTCAGAAAACGAATATATTTCTGTCCTGTGTTCCGATGTGCCTAGAAATTCAGCCTTGCTGCTCGAGCTCCAGCGTGACTTTACTCGATTAGATGCTTTGAAATCCGGCCATTCTTCCTGACGAAGCCGTTACACTTCGCACATCCACACAATTATCAGGTGTTAGTTTCATGGAGTGCACACTCAGCGTTTCTTTTTCTAACCTTTTCTAACCTTGTGAACTTCTCCACTACTTGTGATGCACTTATTTTTGAATATGCTGATCTATTGAAACATACTCTGTCAGTGTAATAGGAACATCTACGCTCCTACAGGGAGTCGACGTTGTCCTGGGATGTGGAAACCTGGGCGCCTCCTACTTCTTTTTACTTTACTTTCACTGCGCTAACAGAACTGCTGAATAGCCCTAATGTTTGCTGTTGTTGCTATTGCTACACAATAGAGAGAAAGAGAAAAAAGAAAAACATTGTGCTTCCTCCTGGATATGCTTTATTTTTACTGTTTCCAACAAAGCCTGGAATGGAGAGTCAGTGGAAGTCTGTTGAGATTGATTTGTGGATTGATCCACTACCTGATCAATCACTGTATAATTAAAGTATCTTAACCAATCAGCTTATGGGTTATTTTACTGATCGACAAGCTTGGCAAACGATAAGCCTCTCATTTCCTGCAAAGCAGACAAAAAAAAGTTTCCAGAACTACTAAGTTTACTTGTCTGCCATTCACACTGCCTGCAGACAACTAATCTGTCTTTAGGCTGGATTTTGAGGCTCTGCAGCAGCTTTGGATACTGAAACCCCAACAGGCCAATTTACAAACACAATTGCACGAACGTAATATTTACCACCAGGGTTTGTATGCATTTCTACTCTTTCTCAAATGAGTGGCTTTTGAGTGAGCCAGTTCAATCGTGTGATTGCTTTCTTGAAAAATAAACAGCAAACAAAACTTGGAAATTGTACAACAATTCGTTTGCAACATGTAAAGGTTAATAAATCACCAGAGAATTACTTTCTAACATGTATCCGTGACACAGTCGTGTTGAAGGTGAGTGGAGGCCGTGCGTTTTTAAATGAAAATAACCGAATGCGAGCAAGATAACGATTTGTAAGAACTATAATTTAAAATTTGCTGGGAAAGGGCTTGGGACCCGTTGATAACTGCTTGCGGTTCTAGTTTAAATTTTAAAATTACCTTCAGATCAAATGGGAGGAAGTATGTGTGTGTGTCCGTCAGCGGTCATGTGACCTGGCACAGTTGATGGGACGACAGATGGACAGAGTCACGGACTGACCAACACACATGAGGACACACAAATACCCACATGCACATATGTCCACATATGTCACCCTTCGTCTGTCCTCTTACTCATTACTTCATCACTCTCGCTTTGAGGGTTTGTTGCATCCGGTGTCATTCAGTCCGCACTCCCGTCTGTCCTTCTGTCTGCGGATTAGCCATCCGCTCTGTCTCAAAGAGAGCCTTCATTTAGTGCTGGTTGGTGTCACCTTCACCCTCATGCTGTCTTCAGCGGAGTTGTGTCAGATGTCGCTGTTGCAAATCTGTCAGCATTGTTTCGTTGTTGCTGTTTTTGTTTTTACCCAATTTATTCTTCATCAGCACATGAAAGGACTTGAGATTGAAATGTTGACTTTTCTGTCAGGATGACAGCTGTTCCTCTACCCTTCATGGATCCGAGCTCAAACATTACCAAACAAAGAAGCGGTTTTGTTACAGATTTATATATGTTTTGCCATTTCTCCTGTTTTTTTCGTAGTGATGAAGACGCCACTGAGCCCGTCTCTGCTTCTGGAGAGCAGGCAGATCTTTGCCTTTGGAGGGATGGGTCAGGAGCTAATGGACACGCCCACACCTTCAGCCCTCCCTCCCCCCGTCCAGCAGACTCCATCCCCAGGTGATAGTTGTGATCCAGGATTAATAGTGCGTTAAATCTCCTGGTACCTCTCCTGCAGCTACACTCACCCCCCTCCGACTCCTCCTCCACCCGTCTCCCCCCTGCTGTTTTCCTGCAGGCCAGGGCGGGACGTACTCGTTGTGTGAGGTGTGTAATCTGCAGCTGACCTCCGCTGCTCAGGCCCAGCTGCACTACAACGGCAGGTCTCACCTCCGGAGGGTGAAGCAGCTCCAGGCGGGGCAGACACGACAACAGGCAGCAGGTGGGGTTAGCGCTGCTGGCTGAATTAAGCAGGAGCCTCCAGAGTAATCTCCACGTGGGAATGTTGTTGTCAGCCCTGGCGTCAATAGCAACCTATCATTTGAATATCACTTGTCAGCTTTTTGTGAGTTCTAGTGGATGTTATCGTCTTTGATTCCAGCTGGAGCTCAGACCAGGTCGCTTCCTCCGGCCGCAGGGTTCAGCTCCCAGCCTGCAGGACTGACTCAGACCGCCGGACTGAATCGAGCCCTCACTGCTTCCAGCGCGACTGCAGGTAGGACAGAAGTGGCTCGTTCTTCTGCTACGTCTAGCATGCTGCGCTTATTGTAACTGTTGATTGATTGATCGATTGATCGGGAAACAAAACTAACCACATTTTTTGCTTCACTCAGAGGGTGCTAATTAAAAGAAACACAAAGTCTAGAGTTTAGATGTGTGTTAGCAAGATGCCAAGGAGAAAAGAGCTTCACCAACCAATGCTCACACTAATGAAATCACCTCAAAAGCCACATCTTAGATTTTTACAGGATTCCGATTTCATGTTAAATTTTAGTAACAACAGAGAAATTAGAAGCCAAACGTACAAGAGAGATTTCTTTTTGGAATGAATGTGGCGAGAAGTCTGGAAAAATCTCTCCATAAGAGAGCAAAGGGTCTGAATTAGAGATGTTTGGCCACATTTCACAGCATCGTGTTTGGGAATGTGGAGGCAGGTTGTGGAGAGACAAGCAGCCAAGTCAGACGAGGAAGATTTTAGCAAGAGCTGTTTTTGTTTTTAATATTTTATACAAGGTTACTGCTACAAAATCACCAGCAGCGAAAAACAGTTCTCCAGTACATTCAAAGAGCACGAGAGTTGTGATGCTCAAACTATCTCACTCAACCAATCACAGGGACCCCTGAATAAGAACAGAAAGACAGTGTGCAGCGATCTGGCCAAAATTCACACCTTGACTTAATTGAAATGCCAATTTAGATAATAAGTTTCCGAAAACCTCAATGAGCTCAAACAAGGATGTAAAGGAGAGCGTTCTAAAACTCCTGGAGACGGGAAAAGTCACATTGTGACAAAAACTAGTTTGAGTGAGAGCTGCAGAAGGTGGATCTTCAAGCTGTTGACTCGTTGGTTGTGTTGTTT